>NC_080023.1:29930526-30230789 GCF_030020395.1 Manis pentadactyla | reverse complement strand
AAACTTAACCAATAATTTCAAATACTAGATCTTTATGGATGACAAAAGAAAGCGAATTTCCTGGCATTAATCTTATCAACACTCTGTTTGTTGCTGATGGAGCAGTTATATCTACACTACAATCTGGTAGTCGGAGTAATATTTAGAAGAGGAGCTAAATAGAAAATGTAGATGTAGCCAAAGATTTATCCACCTTGTAACTTCCTCTCATTCCTTCCAGTGAATTTGGGATTAGGTAACTTGATTGAAGGTTTACATCAGACACTTTCACCAGAATGTCCCTGTAATTTCCCCTGTAATGTGCAGTAAATGGAATGGCAATGCATATTGGAAATGGAATTCTCTTTTCCATAGCTGAGCACTCAACGATGATGACATTACTGACCAACTCTTCATTACCGCTCACTACTAAAGAACTCATGCTATTAACTATTCGGCATTCTAGATGTTGTAGAATCCATGATGGTGCTGTAATGTAGCAAGACACTTGGGGGCTACTATCATCATTCTGCACATCAAGATACCTGCAGGAAAAAAAAAGGGACATCATTTTTCCAACTACTTGATTTATAAACTATGTAACTAAATGCACAACAGCACAAGCTCTAGAGACACATTGTATTGGTATGAATCCCAGTTCTTCCACTTACTGACTCTCTGACCTCCGGCAAGATACTCAGCCTCTCTGTGTCTCAGTTTCCTCAACTATAAAATGGTGATAAAATTATCTTGCAGGAAGGCTATGAGAAATGAATGAACTATAAAATATATGTCTTATATTTCACAAATGGAATGTATACGTAACTAAAAAGCTGTGCCTGGAACACAATGTGTATTATATACATTAGTATCATTGTTATTGTTGTTCAAACTATTATTAGTTAAGTGATTGATTCATTCTTCAGTTTTGTTCACTTCACAATATGAATCTGAAGATTGTTGAAGTTTCTTGAGAAACCAAGTATGAATTAATACTTGAATAGTTTACTAAATTTTGAGTAAAGGAAGTGAATATATATCTGGGACTGGAATTGTCTGAACACATTACATCAAATGATTATGTTTACTACATTTTTTAGAAAAACTGAAATAGGTACACATTAACCTTGAACTTGTGATTAATCAAGGTAATTAGAAACATAATATTTATAATACTCGAAGAATCAATCCAAAAGCTTATTTTAACCATTAATTTTAGTCTTGCTTTTTATACGAACTTGAAAAAGATTTTAGTCTTACAGATTTGAATTCCAGTTTGAAATCAGTCACTATTTGTTTGGCTTAAACATAAACAATTATTATTTAAAAAGCCAATATTTAATTTCTTCCTATGGACCAGGTTTTAGGCTATACATTATTTCATTTAATCATCATACCATGAGGTCAGGCAGGTATTACTGTCATCACCACTTTGCAGATAAGGAAATAGGCTTAGAAAATTTAATTTGCTATAGATCACACCAATGCTAAGTCTATTATATAGAATTATAATAATTGAGTCATTCTTTAGCACAAAAGCCCCAGACTTTCTTATATAATACCATACTTCCTCAAATCATTCCTAAGCACTGACTTCTTTATCTATTACAAACTGGAACTAACAGCTACTCCAGAATAATGTGAAGATTGATTGAGATAAAACATTCAAACTTCGTATAATAGTGGGTTAGCATAAAATGGGTGGCCAGTAAATGTTAGATCCTTACATTAAAATTATCAGCCCGAGTTTCTCCTCTTCTTTCTACTTCTCATTTCATACCACCAAAGTGATTGAAATACAGGCAATGTCAGAAAAGAAATAAGAGGATCTATATAAAATCCAGCATTAATACCCAGTTCTAGAATAATTAGGTCTGAAATATTTTTCAATTACTAGCAAATGGAATTTTATAGTGCCCTTTAATACAGAAATCTAAAAAAAAATGTTGAAATTGAAGAGTGGGTTATTTATTTATAATTCTGAACCCATAAAGTTAGAAAGAATAGAAAATTCCCCAGCACATTGGCCTGTTTGTGTATTCTCTGATCATGATAACGGTACTTTAGAAAAAAGGAGAAACATTGTTTAAGAGAAAAAACACTGACCCTACATTGTATAACATCAAGAACGATTGTCTTCTATGCCCTGGAACCCATCTGAATACACTTTTTTTCCAAAACACTGACAGATGAAGTAGCACAAGAGGACCTGTAAATGCTTCCATTTCCCCCAGCCCTAATCAAATTGACCTAGTCCAGCAGCTGAAATAATCATACTGGCTCACTTTAGTCTTGTTTCCCTCTGAATCTATACACACTAGGGCAACTGCACAAGAAGACATAGACTTCCCTCAGAAAGCTATCCAGGGAGGAATCACAACAGATTCTGAGGAGGTTTTGTTTTTGACACATGTCTTTTATGTGGCATGATGGCTTCCTAGCCTGAGAGGCTGAAATGAATAGTCAACTTCTTAAATATGCAAGCCAAGCAAAATTTGTTTGGGTGCCACAGAGAGGAAATCACTAACTAGGGAACACCTAAGGGAGGTGTTAGAGGGAGTGGTTCAGCAATGACTAACTGGTTGATGCTTTGAGTCATTTCTGAATGGGAAGATGTGAAGTATGAATGTTTTCTCAAGTGCAGTGGGCAACCACATATTGACTACTTTAAAGTTGTTTTACAGGGGCAGTATTGTTTCAAACCATGAAGGTTTTTCATGCATTGAACGTACTCTATGACATCTATAGAATCCACTAGATTCTCAGACCGATAGGGACTTCAAAGCTAAACTAGCTCAACCTCTTCACTGTACAGATGCACTAAGTAAGGTTAATGTGAAAAAAATGACTTGCTTGAGATCACAGATGCAGTTGTGTTGTCCTGGGAATGGCGTTGTACATCTGAAAGCATCACACTTCATGGCAGAGAGGGGTAAGTGAAAGTTGGAAGGGTGTGGGAAGTGAAGGAAGTGAGGGGTTTGGGGCTACAAATTAACATACTACTAACATTTAGCTGAGCTTAAACATCTGCAAAATGGCATGGTGTTGAAGCCATTCACATGATTTTCTCATTTGACTTTACCAATAATCCCAGAAAGTATATGCCATTTCTACAAAAAAAAAAAAGAAACTGGGGCTAAGAAATGGAGCAAGTTGCCCAGGGTCACAGAACTATTTTGTAACAAAACAGGAGATAAAATTTAAGTCTCACTCCCAAACCAATTTTTTTTTTCATAATTCCCCATTGCCTTCTAAAGGTGTTATGCTTGCTGGGAAAATATGGCTTGTGAATATTTTATTTTGTTTGGACAAATAAGGTTATTATCCCTGTATATAGGAGAAATAACTCATATAATAGATCAATTTCAATATATTGTTTTTAAGTCATGTGGTCTTTGACAATCTGATGAAATCTCTGGACCATCTCTAATAAGATAAAATAAATAGAAAAATATACATCAATTATAAGAACTTTCAAAAGTTTATCCATGAGCCCCCTGTGTTCTACAGACACAGGTTAAGTATTCATGATGATTTATAAATAAAATAAATCTGAGAATTTATTTGAGGATATAAATAAGATAAATCTGAGGCAAGAAAATTCTCTCCTGATATTTGAATGTGCAGCCTCCTAGTTTTTTATTGTCGTTGAAACAGGAGCATTTTAGAAAAGTGTCCACATTCTGGACAATTGTTCATTTTAACTATCTTGTATGATCAATTCCTTTTTTCTTTAAAGAAATATTTAGTGATTGTTTCCTAAAGTTATAAGAAACAAATAATATTGGCAATAGCAGCCATATGCATTTTTATGGGAGTAATTTAAGCTGAAATATTAATTTGCAATATCTTTTGGAGACCTGAAATGGAAATATATTACTCATGCATAAATACTATGTATACTAACTACAAACGCCCATATAAGTAGGCATATACAAGTGCCTCTCACATTGCATTTACTTACTCCTTTTCCATTATGTTATTGTTTTGCTTTAAGCTCTCTGAGTCACTGGGAAGACTATTCGTATGTTTATTGGAGATATCACATGTTATTGAGGATGTAGTAATCTCTTCTCTTTGGCTTTCTGAGGTCTCTTGAATTTCTCTTTCTGTTGTCTGGATTATGTCATGCATCTCTTCCCTGTTTCCATTTATGTTCTCAATAGTCATGTGTTCTTTTTGTTTATCATCTTCGTTTTCTGCATTATCTAGGAACATTTCGTTCTGTGACTCCTCTCGCCCTGTTATATCTCCATTCAATGATGTATTGTTTGCTTTTGCCACTAATTCTGAACTTGTATGTGGTTTATTTTTTTTTAACTGGACCTGGTTTATGTAATGACTTTCCTCTCCATTTGTAGGAGAAACAGTTGCTGTTTCTATGACATTTTGTTCCCGTCTTGCAGCAATGTCTGTTGCTTTGATATTTTGAATGGTGGACATTGTTTGCAGTGGAGTACATTCATCATGCTTGCTGCATAAGTTACTCATCTCTTTTTCTTCTTTCTTTAGAAGTGTAGCAGTGCTCCCCAAATATTCATTTATTTTCATGAGACAGTCTATGAAAATAATGATTTCTACACACACACACAACAGAGACACATAAAAAGAATAAATACAAAACTAAACCAAATTACATTTCTCCATTGACATGTAATGAGGCATGACAAGGGCCTATAAAGACCCTTACCTTATAAAGTTTTTTTTAAAGAAAGCTTACCAGGTATTTAAACCTATCTCCCTCTTAAAGGAAATAATGTGTACAATTGTCACTTTTTTAACACACCTAGGAGTTGGTGACATATTTTTTAATGTAGTAGCAAAGAGTAAATCTAATCCCTCTTGCTCAAGAAAATGCTTTGAATATCTAAAGATAGATGTCATGACCCCTCCTTCCCATTAGACCTGGTTCAATTGGAGTCAATATCTTTCTCAGTCATTCTTTGCACCATATGATTTTGAGAATTGTTCCTTCTCCTTTGAATGTACTATGCACTTTATCAATGATCCACTTACAATCATTTGCCTAAAATTTAACTACACATTCCAGATGAGACATGGGTAGCAGGCATATCAAAGCTACGATATGTTATTTGTGCTGATGTGGACACTGCACTGTATTTCATTGGGTACTTTAACGCTATGAGAATTGGATTAGATTTACGCTATTCCTCCTGCTAAGCCTATGATGACTGGCAATTTTCAAATTGTCTTTTTAAAGAACAGCTCTAATTGTATCCATTCTCTGATTAGAACTCACACTGGCTACTCAAGGACTAGTAAACTAAGTCAAGCCTATTTACTTTGTTGTACACCCTCACCAGGATCTGATTTGATATAATCCTCACTCCATCTCCATTTCTTATCATTCTTCTATTTGTTTATCTCTCCTCTCCTTATAGCTGGGGTCACTTGGTAGCGTTCTGCAGCCTTAGCAACTCTCCAATCTTTAGAATTTAATTCTAAGCTAAGGAATACATAATTTAAAGACCCACAGCTCAGTGTTTTTAGAGTTATTATTAAATCATCATTTCACTAGTCTGGGCTTATCTCTGGGTTCCAACTCTGACAACCTGATTTTGTCTTGTATCTGAGACCATGTCTTTATGTTGAACTTCTGTTCAGGTAGCTGTGCCCTTATCATCTTATATGAGTATTTGTCTTGATGTGCCTCGGGCCACATTCATTATTTCTGGAGATGAGTCCTGGCTATAAGGTCTAGCATATGGTCACCGGGCCATGTTGCCTTTGGAGAGATTTCCCTGATATCCACTATCTGCCCTCTAGACTGAATTTCTTAACATTACCTACCCTGGATTCTGATTGATGAGACCTGTCCACTTGCCTTGACATTATATTCTTTGGAGTGGGATTTAATGATGCCATCCCTCTTCTTATCTAGAGTGACTATTGTCAAAGATCATATTCAGCAAATGCCATGTTCTTCCTGCCATACTTCTCAGCATCCATAACTGGGCCTATTCCCAAGAACTGGCATCCCTCTTAGTGTGTGAAGGCAGTCCAGCTCTAAATCTCAGCCCACCCCAGTCTCTACAGGATTTTTTGCAATTAATAGGTTCAAGCTCAAATAAGTCTAAAAATAGAATGTCATATTCCAATATAGAAAATCTTCTTGCTCTGCCTCAAACTAGGACTTTATTTTCTTACCTCTAAGTCTTGGATCCTGTTAGTAATACCTTTGTTTGGAATGCTCTTTTAAGATTCGCAATTTCCAGCTCCACAAATATAACTAACACATTATTATTGTGCATGTGTCTTATTTTACTTTCCATATTATATTGTTAGTCCCTTGTGGACAAAGACTATCTTAGCCTTCTTTTTATGGTCCTTAGTCCCTCTCAAAGTAATGACCCAGTCAATATATCTTAGAGAAAGAATAAATAAAAGAAATACTTGCCTTGTCTCCAGATGCACTGATTCTCCTTCTCAAGCAGGACGTACAGCTGCTGGCAGGTAGAGTGCAGAGTCTCAGCTGTGTGCTCCATGAGTTGGTGAAGGGCCCTACTAAGCTCTTGACCCAGAAAGACTACTGTGGCTATACGAGTGGCCTCACCAGCCCCTTCACAGTGGTCATTGCCCAGGAGCGCCTGCTTCAGCATCAGACTTTGTCTCCAAATCTGCTTCAGTATCTGGCCCAGTTTACCTGAGCCCATGACTTCTGTATCCATTTTATGCTCCAAGAGTAGAATGCTGTCTTCTTGCCAGCAATGCCTAAAGGTCTAGCAAATTCAAACTTGGCGATGGTACTTCTCCTAAAATCTAGGAGCTGATCCAAGTTGGCTAGCCAAGCACTTTCTCGCCACATAATAGTTTATTCAGCTTCTTGTTGACCAGTGAAAAGTTACTAGGTGACCAAAGGAGGGGCGTTCCTGCACCCTGGGTGCACTGTGTACAGAATGGATCAATCACAGGATAGAGTCAGCTCGCACAATCCTACTTTCCATGTAAGTTTTACACATCAAGAGGCTATGGAAGCAACATATATTTTTCAAGTTTCGAAGGCAACAAAATATGGATTCTTACCAGGTGTTAGGATGAGAATTTTATTAATCAAAGGTAAACTGTTTTAACAAGATTACTAAGAAGATTCCTTTGTGACACTTAAAAATACTTTTGAATGAAATATGTCTGCTGCAGAACAATCTGGGAGTGTCAGAGTGGTGAACAGTTGGAACAAGATTGGCTACTAGTAATTGTTGAAGCAGCATATCATTACATGTGGGGTCATTACAATTCTAATTAGCATATGTTTATCATTTTTTAATAAAGAGTTTATTAAAGAGAATTTATTTTATATCTGGTACAGATTTTACTACCATTGGTTGGGTAAATTTAATTGGTACCTTTTTATTTAGCAAGTCTGCAGCAAGATTGAGACAGACTTTTGGCCTCTTCACTGTTAATTTCTCTTTAATTGGGTCAGATGTGCATTCACTAAAAGAAAGCAAACCTGAGGAGTAGCTTTCTCTGAACTAGCAAGGAGTCTCTACCGTGTAAAATTAAAATTAGGTACAGCAAGTTGTCACCACCGGCTGGCCCCTCAATTGACACAGGATGTAAGAGTCCATTGCAATATGGGACTTGGCCGGGGAGCCTGGGGGTGTGCAGAGGAACCCAGAACAGGCTGCCTCCTCCTCTCCAGCCCCCCTCCTCTAACAAGGGAGAGCACAGCATCAGAGGGAGAGCAAAGTGCATTCCAGAGAGGCTCCTGTGCTCTCAGAGCTTCTGGAATGAAATGGAAGCCTTCCAAAGTGGGGCTGGACTGCTTCCCTTCCACAGGCACTGCGTTATCTCATCTTAAGCACTGGAGTTCTTAGAGCTACACTCCTGACGCCTGGAAGGCGAGATAGAGAAACACAAACCCTGTAAATAAAGTAAAGAATGAATTCTACCCAAGCTGCTAGCGGCTGAAGGAGCTGAAGGAAAAGGAAAGGAGCTGCCTGAGGAGTGGTGGCTGGGGTGGGGTGAGGCGGGGTCTCCTTCTCGGGGGAAACTTCTGTTTACTGAAAAGGCGACAGTTTCTAAGGTCTGAGTCTGTATCACATCATGGATCACACTCTGTCAAATGTTTTTCAGCCTCTTCTCAATACTAAACACTTTCTGGTTCAATTTTAATTCATTTTTTCCCTTTAACTCCTGAAATAGATGTGTAATACTCAATAATAATGGATATTTGGCTTTAATTCAATGCCAATTCTGAAAACTTTCTCTAGTATTTACCATAGGCCAGGCACTATCGAATTGCTGGGAAAAGGGCCTTTTAGAACTTTGGAGAGAGGCAGATATAAGAACAGATGATTAAAATACAGATTAGACTTATGTTGAGAGCTAGAGCAGAAGTATGAACAAAAGATATCATGCAAGTCTGAGGGTTAAAAAATTAATTCTTATTAGAGAGACCTGGGAGATGTACAAATTTTGAGCTAAAAGGCAACCAGGATTTGAGCAGGCTAGACAATAGAGGGAAAGAACAGTTCAGCAGAGGAAATAATGTTATCATGGAGGCATGAAATGATAGAGTGATAAAAGATAGGAAAGTATTGCTCTCTCTAGGAAGGTTCAGTAATGAGTCAAGGGAAGTGACAAAGAAAGAATCCAATAATTGTGGAGAGTCTGGAGGAGAAGCTGGAATTTTGTTTTTGCAACTGAGAGAAATTAAATACTTAGATGGTAGAGACACCGAAGTCTTGAGGGCCTATGGTAAAGCAGCAACAGTGCAGGCAAGGCAAGGGGATGCCTTCAGAGGAGATTTCAAGTGGAGTGAATAGAATTTACTGATTCATCAGGGGGAGGAAGAGGAACAGAGAGTATTGAAAATCCATCCATTGACTTAATTGAGAAATATTTGCCCTTGGTAAAACTGTGCTTGGTAATGGAATGTGACCAAAAGTTGTAGTTTAGGTGATTGACCAGATGGTAAACAATTAATTGAGTTAATTAGCTGAGTTAAGGTACTTAGGAAAAGCATTAGTTTTGATGGGTAGATGATTTGATTACTTTTGGATGTGTTGAGTCTGAGATAGCTCAGGATAATTCTTTAGAATGTATTAGAAACTTAGAAGGAAATTCAGAACAACACTGGCATATTTGAATGTCATCAGTACATAGGTGGTGAATGAATCCTGAAAGTAGAAGAGGTCAGTGGAGAATTTACACTATGCTCATTTAAGTATCAAATAAAATTGATAATGAAATACTGAATCAGTGGATAAATATACATTTTTTTTTCATTCTAGATATGCGGGAAAATTCTTTCTCGGGGCAGGGAAAAGCCCCCAAAATATTTCTTCTTAACCTCATTGACATTTGCTATCCTCAAGTCTAAACTTGTTCTCCATCTGGCTTCCCAAGAACATGCAATATTTGCAAAGTCAGATCTACCAGAGGCCATGCTACCTTTACATGTTAAAGCAAGCATCTGCCTGTTCCTGAGTCTGGTTTTCAATTCTTTGATGTCACTAACCATGGTAAGAACTGATATTTGCCATTAAGATTTGTGACACCCACAGAATTACAAAAATTCATGTTGATGGGTTTAACAGTTAATTAACATCCTCATTGTGGCTTCTTGTTATTATCACTACTAATACTTGCTTTTACTTTCCTTCCTGAAAATTCTGTATTCCCACTGACATGAAAAGGATGAGTATGAGGTCTTGAATTCATATAAAACATTGAGTTGAAAAGACAGCAGTTCTTAATATTAAAAGTATCAATGTAAATAGAGATAAAATTCCAGTAAGTAGGATAGTCACCTGTTAATTTCCCAAATAAATAAAACTGCCATAGACTGGACAACCCACTGATGCTACACAGGAGGAAAGGATGATGAAATTTCAAAGTGTAACCAAGTGTGCTACTTTCCATAGAGTTTATGATGAGTAGTGTTGGAAAAGTCAGATGTAAGTAAATGAGCTATAAATGTTTGAGGTACTATTTGTTAGTATTAGTTCTGTTACCTGATTTTGTTATTTTCTTGAAGTTCCTGTAGTTGCCTACATCAGATATTTTGGTGCAGTCAACCCAGACTATTTTGCCCCATATGAACCTCTTATTGAGTATCTGATCACTTTGACCTGTTTAGGATAAGTTCATGCAACTAGACAGTGAGTAAAAGGAGTAAGAAAAATAGTTTTGGTTTTGTTTTCCCCAGTAGCTTATTGCACTGAAAAAATACAAATTGAATATCAGAATTCTCAATGTGTTTATCAACTTAACACTATTTTGAAAGATCAAGTGGTAAAAATCAAAGCTAGGACTTCTGGTTTAACAATATAGATTAGATACATCGTCTATCTCTGCTTCCTCCTGAAATGCAAAGGATGAAACAATATGTAAACTCCAAACGAAAAATAGAATGGGTGTTAAGATGGCAGATAAAAGATGTCAACAACTTATGAAAGATCAAAAGCAGATGGACAAGGTATAGATAACTTAATCAATCCAATAGAGTAACTGTATGGTAGAAAATTGGCCAGTTCTTGCCATAGTATCTCAGAAGGTACCAGCAATTAGAGAAATCTAGTACCTGTGAAAGGGAGAGTAAAGTTGGGGCTGTAAACAAGATTTTGTTGAAACTTAGTTTTGGGAGCAAGTAGATTCCCCAGTTCTCTCTCTCTCCTCTGCCCCAAATAGCCGGACAAGTCTCTCTTCCACCCATCATAAGATATAGATATTTTCTATGAAGAAACTGCAGCAGAAAGGCAGGAGGCCTGCACTGAACAGAGAACTGGAAGAAAGTGCCATGCTGACAATAAGTGAAATTCTTCCAGTTTAAATAGTGAGGTCCCTCTCCACTCTGCTCAGCAATAAGAACAGGGATCAGCAAGCATTACCTCTCTGGCAGAACGTTAAAGGTTTCCTTTGTAGAGTAACTGAACACCAGAAGAAAAAATCTATCAATAGTGAAATTTAGTGTCTATCTCCCTACTCCTGACCACAGATTTTGCTCCGCCCCTGCCAGATCATCAACAATGAAGCATCCAGTCATAAGCCTATCTATGCATCTAAAATTTCCAAACAGTGATACTAATGCCTCAGTTTTAAGTATAGAACAACAATCAAGGAGGTCAGGCATTTGAAAAGCTTCTAATATAATGCTGGAGACAAAAGCAAACATGAATAAAGAACTTGAAAAAATAGAGCCAACAGAAGGAAAAGAAGAAAATATCAAATAAATGTATAATTGACACTCTGAGTCTGGGATAAGAAAAGATAGTGCACCCACAAAACAAGAAAAGATTTCTCAAAAAGGGAGGATTCGGACAATGAGAAAGAACTACAGAAATTAAAATTGGATAACAATAAATGTTTACACTGGTGATGGGTAGGAAGACACAGTTGAGTAAATCTCCCAGAAGGTCAAACAAAAAGACAAGGAAGCAACAGGGGGGGGAAAATGAGGTTAAGAAAACGAATGGTTCAATCCGGGTGATCCAATTAATAGAAATTAAACAGAGAGAGGGAAAACAACAGGAAAGAAATAATATAAGAAAGTTTCCCAGAATTGAATGACTTGATATTCCAGACCCAAAGGGCCCAGAACAATGCATGCCCTCCCCCTGTGAAAAAAAAAAATTCTAACTGGTCATATAATCACAAATATCCAAAGCACCAAGGACAAAGATACTAATAGCCTCCAGAACAACTCTTGATCTCTAGGAGCTATTATAGTGCCACCTGCAAGACCTTGGTCTTGCCAAGGACTGGCCTGATTCTTACAGCTCAGCTTGGTGTTCTCCTGTTAAACATTAAGATTTTAACAGAATATCAACATCATTGAAGGGCACTCTAACTATGCTGAATCAGGCAAAAATGAAGACCACTCTATAATTATGTCTAAACACAGACAAGATACAAGCATTGTCCAAGCCACAAAACATTAAGCATCTCCCAACTCCAGCTGATATGTTAAGAGCTGCTTCTTACCAGCTGTAGCTTTAGCATCTCTCTAGTCTTCCCTCCCTATAGAGAAGATCTACTAAGTCACTGAATGTAGAATTGTTCCTGCTTTTAGTCAGAATCCAATCCAGAGCAGGAAGTTTATCTAAAATCACATAACCAAAGCCCAGTTCTATAATAAGCCCCTTTAACACTCAAACTGAAATGTCCCATGGCTCCCTCACTGAAATGCAAGGAATGGGGAAAGGACAAAGAAGTTCCATACCCTCTTCAAACCACCGTTCTGCCCATATCTCTATTGACCTGGAAAATTCTGGGCCCTGTCCCTTTGGGTTTTTATGGAGGCCTCATTATATAGGCATGACTTCTTGCATCATTGGCCATTGGTGTTTGATTCAACCTCCAGCTCCTCTTCCCTCTCTGGAGGTGGTGATTGTGGGAAGGAGCCTGCCTCATTAGATGCTTTCCAAAAGTCACTTCATTACCATAACAAAAGACACCTAGTCATTCTCATCACTTAGGTAATTCTCAGGTTGTTAGGAACATTCTGCCATAATGCATAATAAGCTCTACCTGTTCAATTACAGGTGTATTCCTGGTAGCCTTTGGCAGTTGGGCATCATCGGATGCTTGGATACTTGGGTGGGAAGAAAGGCAGGGAGCCAGGGTCCTATTGCTTTTTTTAAAAAAAGTTGTTGTCACACTAGTTGACTCTTTAAAACTATGTACATGTCTTACTTTGATATAAACAAAATTCATATATTAAAAATGAACTAAGGCCAAATGTTACATTCACTATATGTCCTTTGGCAATGATTAATTACAGTTGACATAACATAGTCATATCAAGTGGATTACTTCAGAATAGCTAATACATACTCTTACTGACTTTATAAAGAGTCATTTATCATTTGAAAATGCTTGGAATTCAATGGCAAGTATTTGAGAATGAATTTTAAAGCATTCAATGTTCTGGGCATGATCTTCAAACATAGGTGGAATAATTACTACCTGGTAATGGCCAAATATCAAATACTTCATCTTGAGCACAGAACTCTAGATACAACAGAAGGTCTACAAATGTTTGATGATTAAAACAATAATGAAATATACTAAACAATCTACTCTTTATTTTTTTTAACAAATCATTATATTAGTTTCCTAAAAAAGTAATTTTAAAAATTCCTTAATATCATCCAATACTGGGGTCAGGGTTCAAATTTCCAATTGTCTCATAAAAGTCACAAGTACCTTTCTTACTTTTTATACAAGTTCTAAAATTTAGGCTCCAAATAAGTTCCACATAGACAATTAACTGCTTGTTAATAATTTTCATACAAATTAAAACAACTGGAAACTCCTTAAAAAATATGCCAATAAAAATGGTGGTGGAGCAGTTTAATTATAGATTTAAAACTTATCCTTTTTTTTTTGTCATTTTTATGTGTTGATAAGAAGCAGAACTAAAGGAGTTGGTTCAAACTACATCATCAGATTTGAAAAACTACAGCAGATGCATTTGCAGAGATCATTTTATCCCTTTGTGTTTAAATGAATTCTCAAATCTTTACCATTCAGTTACAGGAATGATTGATTCTGAGATGTTTTGTCATACCTGGGAGTTTAGTATTAAAAGTTCTTACCGGCAAGCTCTGTAGTCTCTATGAAAGAAAATGGTTTGTTCGGAGGGTCAGGAACTAAATTAGAAATTGAAAAGCAATTAAGGGCATTCCATTGTTTGGCTAATGAAACTTCTTTTGTAACAGCATTGAGGCCTCTAAAATTAGTGTCAGTGTTTGGATTACAGCTTTGCAACATGTCTCTGTTGAGTCATTGTTGTGTTTGTAAAAATTATGACTCTTAATACAGTCATGGACCTATGAAATGAAACCAATGATGTAAATTTTCATGTGAAATGAAAACTAGATAGTTTTCCACTCTGCCAAAATTCTCTGAGACAGTTTCAAACAAGGTATGCCAGATGCACTGCCACATGTGCTCTACGGTATCCCACTATTTAAAATGTGTTTCTATCCCCTCCGCATGGCTTGACCTCTACCAAGGTATGATTAGAGATATGGGGCATACTTCTGGCAATGAGAGAAAAAATAACTGAAAGAAGGAAAAGTTTAAAAAGGAGGAAAAGAAAGGGCTTAATGTTTTGACACTACATAGTCCTCCAAGTTCACCTTGAGTTTCCCTCCTTTCCTCTGGACACTCATAAAATCTACCCATAGAATACGACTGTGCTGTACCAGATCTCACCTCAAGAAAACATCTCTTCCACCTACACTCTACGCAATCTCTTCGAGACCTTATTCCTAGACATATCATAAAAGGATTCATCTATTTGAAAGTAGAATTGTCAGAAGTCTTATTCCCCACACTGCAAAAGCAAAAATAAATTTGCAAGAAACAAATTCTTCAGCATGAGCTACATCCTCAACATCACAGCAATTCTTTATTGAAGTGGGGAAGGATGTTGACAGATGTGCAATTTGCTGCTTTTCAGAAGTAATTCAACTCTTCCATCTAAACCTGGATGTGTCTGAAACCACCTCAGGAACCCCCAGGGCCTATTACTCCTAGGAGAATATTATACACATTGCTCAGAAACAAAATTCATTACAAATAAAAAATATTGAGCTCCTTAGAACCATAATTTCTCTCCTCTTAGACCATTGTTATCTCAACACATTTGTTCTTATGCTATCAAATGCTGTCTTCAATATACTACGTATAGTACAGATATTAACCACGTCCAACATCAGAAAAAAAACATTACCAGTCTTTCTTTTCGCTCCACTTCCCCTGCCCATTGCTCTCATCTCCAGGTTCAGGGCCACCCTCAGATCTCAGGGAGCGGCAGTGGGTGAGAGGAACAGCCACAATTGGCCCAGGAAAGAATTTTTATTATGAAATTGTCACTGGTGTCTCCTTTCTGGCCATGATTCCTACCTGCCTCTCCCTTTCAGCCCATTTTCCCTGTTCTCTTTCTCTTGCTGCCTTGAATCATCTGCCAAAAATCACTTGGATAAACTCATTTGCACTAGTATCTCTCAGTGAGTCTCTTCACCAGCATTACTTGAATTTTTAAAGAATGAATCTGTAATAGCAAAAATCAAAGCTTCTATGAATGCCTTTCCAGGTACCACTCAGCCTATGTGTTAGGTCTGCTCAGTGAAGTGATATCATCAGGAACATTTTTTTTTCTGTTATTTTTGAGCACTGTCAGAAATGCATGATTTTTCTGCTGCCTCATTTTGTAATTCAGAATTAGCTCTAAAATGTTAAGGGAACTAAACTTGTTTTTAAGAAATTTGACAGAAAGAAAAAATCGGTTCCTTTTCTCACAGAGGACTCAATCTTTGTTAGGACACAGACAATCCAAGACCGTGCCACCTTTTAAAGATGCTGTTACAGTTACCAGTAGACCCAGATAAAAGCTCCAGTGGAATTCCAGGTTCCTGTATCGAATTAAATTTGCTTTGGGTTATTTAGGTCTCAAACTATATGAATGCCCTCTCTGTGTCATTTCTCTGTAAATAGGGAGTGTGCTTCAGTTTTCTCTATAATATACATTTATTTTTGGAGCTCATTAAACAGGTTAGAAAATTAAATAGGTCTAGCCAGTAGACAAAAGCTAAAGCTGAAGTTAGAAGTACTCTCTGTGGTATTATCTAACACAAGATAAGGGTCGTTTTTAATTCTTGGCTTACTACCTTCAAAGGAACTAAGAATCAGGTCTGACAATCAGGTCTACACTTTATATATATATATATATATATATATATATATGTAGTTATTGCTGAAGGACATTAGTTTTGCTTCAAAGGCAAAAATCCTAATAGGCAGTGATTGCTCTGAGCCATTTTGTCCAAGTGGAGGTGGAAATAAGAAAATTCTAGTTTAAATAGTTTAGTCCAAATTTGTCTTCCCACCTCTCCTCTAATACTCCCTTTTTGCTGTACAATGTGTGGTTATAATTCCTTTGTACTCTTAAATTGGTTTGTATTTTTCTAAAATCTAAGTTTGCTTCTGAAAATAAACTAGGTGCCTAGGGATTATTTATATAGCTACATTTCAGTGAAGGTGCGTTATGAATTCATTTATTATATAGGACAGTACTGTCAGTCAATGCCTTTTTATGGGAAGTGGCTCCGTTGTGTTTTGAAAGAGTTAATCCCTTACTGCCTCGTTTATGTCCTAAGAGGGACTGATACTACTAGTGAAAATAGGCCAGTATGTTTGATATTTGAAGACTTCTCTTATTTCAAATGTACAAGAGAAATAATGTATTTATCCATGGGAAGAACTGACTCTCTGGGTGCTTTTGAAAACCACAGTTTCACTCATTAAATCCTCAAAAATTTAATGAGGGTTTAAAATAGTAAAAAGGACCAAATTGTAAAGAATTGCAAATTACTAATTCAATAACTGGAAGTGCAAGGAGCCTTCAGACTTTACCTTGTGGAATGTTATAAGATTTTTAAAACACATTTTTAGCATATTCAAAATATTCTCATTAAGAAATTCTAGATTTTTAAAGGTACCATAGTTCCAAATATTTTATTGTACCTCACTTGCTCTCATTTCAGCCAAAGTTCTAAGCTTAATATCTAGAAAACAGTCTCAACATTCTTAAGAACCTAGAAAGTGGAGCAATTCAAAGAGCAGGGACACGCTAGGAATTTTTAAAAAATAGGAAAATATCTTCAATATACTTTTTGAGAGAAAGAGATGATCCATGGAAAGGCTATTAAAGTGAATATATAAGGGTGTTTTTGAGTATATAGGGGATTTTACCAGAGTAAAAATCCTTATGCTTGTCCAAAGAAAGGAATAGCAGTGTGTTTGTATGGCCTTGAAGACTGATATTTTGAGCCATTACGTAATCTGGCAGCTGCGGCAATGCCCTTTTGTGCGACACAAAATAAACAAAGCAGCATATAATAATGCAAGTGAATTCTTGAGAAAGTCTTCTATGTAGATACAGCCACAGCTTCACTCTAATGTTAACTATTTCAGTGTGATAGTGGTGATGTCCTCCCTACAGTTCAGCTATGGATTTGGGCCAATAATAGATACTGCAACCCATCTGGGTTCGGTATTCCTCACCGTCACCCGGGTGTCATGATGAGTGCAAACAGTGAGACAATCTCATCTGGGAAAATCCATTAAGAGAAATCAGTGCTTATCACCAAATCTCAGCTGGATAAAAGTGAGGATAGCTGACCTGTACATTTACATATTACAGAGAACAGGAGCCCTAACGTGAGACCTTTGCACACCAATCAACCGGTATTGTGGGTTTATTGTGTGCTAAGCATTGTCCTAATCCTGTAGGTGCCTTAAGAGATACAGTTCTGGTCCTTGTGAATCTTAAAAATCTAGGAGTGACTAAACAGTGCATTTGACAAGAATTAAAGGAAGCCAAAAAATGTATGCTAGAAGAACAAATTAGCCTTGTGTTAAAACAGGACTTTAAAAAGTTTGAATGTTATAGACTAGAGAAGAAAACTACAGGGAAGAAAAAGCAAATAGCACAGGCAGGCTGATGGAGTGGTGGATGTTAAATATAAAAAAAATAGACATCCTCAAGTGCAATTTCAAACCTATTGCAAATTCCCTAACTTGAAAAATGAAACAGCAGAACCACAGATGAGCCAGAATGCAGCCATCAAGAGAGCTCCTTGGTGAAACCATCCCTAGGGATGCAGCCGCAGCAACGAGGCTGCGTTCCACTCATCATCTAGTTATATACCAAGCACATGGTGTTTCCATGGGGACAAGAACTGTGAAGCAACTAACATCTTGAACTTAAAAAAAAATCCTCTATATTATATACCATCCTATTTTTAACAATGACATTCTTTTGCTCAATCCTTGACTCTCTTAGGCCAGTAGATAATTGAATTTGGTTGGCCCAGAGAAAACTTTGTGAATATGAGTTTGAATGAAAATTTAAGCATTGGATTATTGTTTCTTTTCTGACCTACAATGTATAAAGACACAGTTTTACTCACATCTGCTTCTTTAGGGATTTCTACTACTACTGTTTATTAATTGCCAACATAACTTTTTCCCCTTATCTCTACTCTCAAACTATTTTCGGGATACAAATAATGGTGAATCAATGGAATTGTATAATACCAGGTAATTACTTCTAGCGTCTTTCAGCTGAATCTTTGATTCAAGGCATTTGGATCTGTCATAAGCTTCAGAAAAGTGCTATTTTTGTGCTGTGGCTGATTGCATCTGCTACATAAAGTAGCTTCCTTCCAAGTTTGGAAAGATATATCCTTTGGAGAGCCTCAATGCCAAGATAAACTAGAGCTGATAGCACTTCATACACTCAGACTCCACAAATAAAGAGTTCATTTTCAATATGTTAGAAGAAAACAATAGCAACCACCTCAAGTAACTCCACCACACAGGAAATACCATAACAGTGGCATCTAAATACACATATATATTTACACACACATTTTAAAAAGTGTTCCATGTGTTGTGGAGAACTAAAGTCCCTCCATTTTGGTGAGTGCTAATAACTTCAATTTTAAACCTTAAATTGAGCAAGATAACTTACAAATATGTTCATTCATTACAAATATTTACTAAGCATCTACTGTGTTCTGGGTACTCTTGTAGGCACTAGGGACGCAAGTCCCATCCCTCATGTAGCTGGGCAACTTAAATCCTGTTATGTAGTTTAGCTTACTAGGAAAGGCTAGCTAGCTACACAATTAAGGTAGACTTAAATAAACAATTTATATTGTTATGTAATCTGCCTTTATTCTATATTTTTGTTTGGAGTTTATCTTAGTGTTACAGATAAAAGAGCAGTTCTCAACCTGTTGCAGCATGTAAAGATTATCTGATATTTCACAACAAAGTTAATACCAAATTCTTTCAGATCTGATTGTTTTGTTTTTCTTGACTGCTAGACTAAAGTAATTAACAGTTACATGCACAAAACAAATCACTCTGTTTCCAAATCGTTACTAAGACTTTTCTCCATTGTTGTCATGTGTGGTATCTGATTTACACAATGTATACCAAAAAAGTGTGCTTCACATACATACTTTAATGACTAAGAAGTTGTCAATATATTTAGTATCATTTTTCCCCATAATGAATTAGTTGTTTTGATTGGTTAGGGATCCATTTCATGATGCCAAATCACTGAATGAAATTTTGAGTTCTTGGAACTTCAAAAGGCTCATTAGGTGATAAAACATTCAAATTTAATTTGAAAGGAAATGTTTCAATTGGATCCATTTGTTTAGTGGGTCTTTGCACTTTGGAAACTTCCTCTTGCCCATGCCACCTCTTTGTCATTCCTGTATGTGTTCTCTTACAATAATTAGATGTTTAAGTGTCAAAATCAGAGAAGCTTACACTTGAAAGGATCAACTCCAGAGCTAGAAGTGATACCCTAGGTCTGCTTAGTCCCACATACTTATTTTACAAATGAGGACAGTGGAGAAAGAACTGGCTGCAGTGTATGAGGTTTTACTAAGAGCTACATCTGCTGCCAGTTAGGCCTATTGTCCAGCTCTAGTAAGTGACTCAGGTGAAATGGATAAATTCATTCTTTTAAATAAATAAGCTATGAGATACAAGCTTCACTCCACCTAATTAGTAGATTATTCACAACTCCCTTAAGTATTATTTCTTTCATGATTTGTGTGGAGTTAACAGTTATGTGTGTGTGTGTGTGTGTGTGTGTGTGTGTGTGTGTGTGTGTGTGTAATTAAAATTTTATAGCCTACTTATTCCCCTTCCCTCCAAAACAAATCCAAATATTTTAGGATTCTTAAGATAAACTCCTAAACAATATGATCATCACAAATAAAACCAAAAAGATCAGCAGTCACACATGGAAAAAGAAAAGATTACCAGAAGAGAAAAGATTGTTCTTAAGCACTGAGCTGAACACTGAACTTCCTGGTCATCAAGGCAGTGACAGGATGGTCTTTGGTCTTATTTTTAAATGAAAGGAGGTATAACATTTTTGGTGCTATATCCTGGATGATTCTAAGATGTAGATTTTTATGTAAATAACTCTTAATATAATGAACAAGGTCTCCAAAAGAGGCTTTGGAAAAGCATCATGATTTCCTCATGGTTCTTTTATTGAATCAAAGAAAGCATTTGAACATTAAATTGTATTACTGTAAAATAATTCTTTAGGGCAACAAAGTATTAACTTAGGTATGCTAGTTACTGATAATCTCAATGGAAACAGAAAGAGATGTTAAAGCAGTTGAAGAAATGAGAATAGCATAATACCCTGTTAAAGTAATTAAACAAGGGTGCATTAGAACCATGTGAGTCTAATACTATGGTAGCCTACATAAGCAAACCAACATCTAAGCCTGTAAATGCGTCAAGGTCACCAAATCAGAATGCTAGGGACAGCTAATCACAGACAGACAACTGGGCTTTACACTCTAGCCAATCAAATAGCCTTTCTTGGCTTCCAGACTTTGTTTACATAAGTCTTTCTCCTGGTTCCTCCTAACCAATTCAAGTTAGGCATTGCCTGATTTGAATATGTTTTTGCTTAAATAAACCCTTAAAAACTTTAATATGCCTCAGTTTATATTTTCACATCCCTTATTCAAATATTGTATCCTCTATACTTTAGGCTAGAGTAGATGCCAGTTTATGCAGTATTGCACTGTAAACATCAGGATGAAGAGCATCTCCACCTACTTTGCTTTCTTAGGCTGTAAGAAAACTTGTTCACCTCCCTAGGACACTTTCCCAGTGATGGCTTCATTCCCGCCAAAGGCCCAGCCAAAGGGAAACATGGAATGGGCATGGTTTCCACGGATTGCCATCATTTTTCCTTTGCACTCACGTTAGTTCATGTCCTCCAAGACGCAGTACCAGTACCAGAGTAAACACGCTAGAAGTTTATTAGGGGAACAGCCAGTGAGGGAAAATGAGAGGGAGCTTGGAGAATCTTGGTCTGACCTTGGGTGAAAGAGAGAGAGAGGGAAGGTAGGAAGGAAGGAAGGAAGAGTGATTCTTGATGGGTCTTGGAGATCTCAGAAAAGTTCAGCATAGCGGTCTGGGAGGTCTTGCTGCCAGAGGACACTTCAGTTTTCCAGGACCAAACCTGTCTTAGTATTGCTCCCACACTTAGTCACTGTCTAGGGGCCAGTGGGAAGGCATGGCCCTAGCACAACTGACAGATGGGTTCCAGAGCTTAATGGGCCATTAGTTAGTTATATTCTCAGCAATCAGAGATCCAAGAGACATTCTCATGGCCACCACAGCAATGTATACATAATGGCATTAATTTACCTTGAGCAGACTTAATCATACTACTTTCCATTTTTGTTTTTCTAGCATATACTAACAAAAAACCACATATGAGTGTTCACTGTGTGTCAGACAATGTTAAAATCTTTCCATACATTATGTCAATGCATCCTCACATATACCCAGTTATTATTCCCATTTTACAAAAGATTACTTAATGAGTTACTTGCACAGATAGGCTGTGATGGACTATTATGTCATCTTCATTAAACTGAGAACTTTGTTTCCCAGAATCCCCTCACCTATATGGTCCCCCTACCTGTAGAGTTAGCCCAAAGAGGCAGTTGCAAGGCATTTGCAAATTGGAAGAGATGCAGAAGACATTACTCTCTGATATTTTGTAGCCAGATGAGGTAATGGACAGAGCAGTGGGTTCCAGAGTGTTTTAGTTTTCTGCTCTGCTAGTAGGTCTTCTTGTAGCCTATAGGCCCTGATGATTGACAGCAGATTCATTATATCCCCAGACACTTAGCTGTGGATCCTTAGAGTTGGCATCCACAGAAAGAATGACTCTCTATAAAGCTCCCCATAAAAGCTCTTTTATGATTCTTATTTATCAACTAGATGTACTTGGCTTCTCAGAATGGCTCCTTGCTAACTTTTCCCTTTTGTTCCCATAGCCCTAGGGTCAGTAGCCACTTGTTCTTATTAGCTCAGAGTTTACCCCATGTTCCTTTTTGCTCCAAAGGCCTACAACACCAGTGTCACCATATTTTAAATTAAATCTTCTTATAAAACATTCAGTGTGAATTCTGTTTTTTCACCTGGACCCTGATAACACTCAGTATATGGCTTTCAGCAAATAAAAAAGGTTTAGATCTCCTTCACTGCCTTCTTTCTCTCAGCTGTTTATGAGCATTTCTAGTATGTCTTAAATATCCTCAAGAAACATCCTCTCGGCCACCATGGGGTATCGGACATTTTCCTTTTCTTCCCAGTTGTTTGTTATGTCTGCTGCCAAGGCCTTGGAAACTATGAAACTCACATCCTGCTGATAGGCATCAAAGGTGAGGTCTTCACTAAAGGTCCAAATATGGCAATTCATTCTAGTCATTCTGCGGTTCAATATACTATGCTCAACCCTTGCTCCCAAAATATCCATCATGCTACAGCCTCTCCTCTCCAGGGCTACTTTCTGTAACATACTTTACATGCTACTTTTGTGTGGGATTCTTACTTAGTACCTTTTAGACATGTAGAGAACAGCTTTCAGTCTATTTTATTACAAATCCTACCCTATGACAGAGGTCTGAGTCATGAGGCTGAGATGAAGGGCAATCTGCATAATTGACTGAATGAACTGCCTAGAATTACCCATGCTTCCACAGAGGGGAAGAGGTTCTCCCCTCCACTAACCCCACACCTGCCCTATTTCAACCAGGTTATTATCAATTCAATGTTTTATTTTCCTCTGAAGATTACAACTGAACAAAGGAGCCTTTGGTACAAAAAGATTTTCAAAACTACTAGCATAGAACCTCCAGATGTACTCAAACTTACCTAAATCCAAAGATAAAAAACACCAAGTTTCAAGCTGAGGTCACCACTATAAATACAAAAAAATATTTACATGGCCCATGAGTCTTAAGTTTCAGTATAAAACTTTCTCCCAGTTTTATGACATTGAAAAAATGGATACATTTCCCTTTTATTTGTTGAAAAATATTGTTGTGCGTACATGATCTGCTAGGAAACTCAGAGCCTACATTCCTTGAAATTGTGTTTACAGATCCAAAGAACTTATTAGAAAAGGTGTAGTGATGACATTAGTGCTTTGGAGGCTCCAGAGTATAGAAGAATTCCCATCACTTAAGAAGATCATAAATCTGAGCCCTTATATTTTTAAACAAGAGAGAAAATTAAGAAATGTATTGAGTCTCAGAGATCTCTGATAAGACATTATATTTTGCACTGATAGGCATTAGTTCTAAGAAGTAGATTAAAATGGCACATGAAAGGGGTTTGAAAGCTATAAAGTACTAATAAAAATGAGATGTAAATATTCAAATAAAAATTGCTCTTCTCAATAAAAGTGAATACCTGGGAAAATATATGAAAAGATAAAAAATAAAAGGAAAGGAAAGGAAAATACAGAAGTTTAAAAGAAATCAGAACTCTGTGTAGTGGGAGCTATATAAAAACAGGACTCTTTAAAACTCGCATTTCATTCAGAGAGGTAAATTCAATATATGTCAGTGTTTATTAGTTAAAATAAGCAAAATTGGATAAATATATTAGTTTTCAAACATTGAGCAATTGTAATTGTGATGTTTGCAATAATTTCTGTGTTTTGTAGATTTTTCACATTTTTTTCAAAGGAAAATGGTTTTTAAACATTTCTATGAAATTTTTTTTTAATGCGTTCTGTCTTCATGGATTTTGGAATGAATTGCTGTAAGGTAGATTTATGTCTCACATTGTCCACATTACTCTCATACATGACTTGTTGATTTTCACATGTGTATTTAGTTAGGATAAATATTCCTTTATTGCCAATGATGTGACTTTTAATTAGTGAATAGCTCCTTACTCATATTTAGTTTTCTTATTTATGATTCATTTAATCCAGTAAGAATAAATGAGACTATTAATAGCTTTAGTGACAATTTCTTCACCCTTGTAGACATGTATCATTCATGGACTCATTTCATGAGCTTAATGCTGATCCATTATGTTTAACAATCGCGTCTTAACAGCACCATAAAGACATGGTATTTTTTATCTCTAATTGATTGGACAAAAATTTCCAATAAATTTCTAATACTTTTGAAGAAGTTGGATGTATCTTCTATCATGACAGCAGAAAGATCCACACTCTCCCATCTTCATAAAGAGAGAGTTTTTTGTTGACCAAGACTTCATACCATGCCAGCCATTTGGCCTTGCTATTCAATTTCTAGCAGAAAAGATTGCCCAATGTAAATTATTCTAAAGCTAAAATCACTATTTTTGATGGGTCTCTCTAAATAATTAGCTTGTAGCTAATGACTGTGAGCTAGTTTTCCCCAAATTGGCATTCTCCCCTTATTTATTTAGCAATAGAACCCTGGAATTTTAACTGAGTGCATGGATAACCAGAATAATGATGCCATTTCTCAGCCTCCCTTAAAGATAGGTGTAGCCATGTAATTAATTATAGCCAGTAGGATATGGGTAAAAGTAATAGACAATTTCTAGGTCTGTCCTATGAAAGAGTAAACGCTGCATTTTATTTTTCTTCCCTTCCCACCAGCTGGGATGTGGATGTGATGGTGAGAGCTAGAGCAGCCATATTTGGCAATGAGCTATATAGGACATGTTGGTAGAAAGGGAGTGAGCTTGATCCAGTTCTGAGCTACTTTTATGTGAACTAAGAGAGGCATAAGCTTCTATCTTATTTAGATGTTTTTTATTTTGTCTTTTGTTACCACATCTAAAGAAGTATCCTAATTCATGAAACCCAAATACAAAAATTTCTGTACTGGGCTAGTGAATACAGCGGCTAATTCTAGCTTAACTGCTTATTGTCAATACAAATTTGAGAAAATTACTTAAGGTCTCATCTTCAAGTTCTATTCTATAAAATTCAGGTTGCTGTGAGGATTAATATAGTTAGTCTATGTAAGTGCTCACCTCCCTACTTGACACAAAGTAGCTTTCAAAAATGTTAACTAGTATTATTATTAGAGCAGTATGTCAACACAATCTGTCATATAGATATATTTTGGGCAAGTAACTGTTTCAAGAGTTCCTTTGGAATTTATGTCACTAATTAAACTAAAGTCATTATACGTCATAAGGATACTTCTGTGAGATCATTTAGGGCTTATATCAGCATTTGTAACTATTGACTTACAAAATTTATAGGTTAAATTTTTCTGGGGTATAGAACTTGGTGATTGTTGTGTTTTTGGCTATGAGTTGGATTAGTTTCTAAAGATGGTATTTAAGAAAAACTTTATCTGTAGGAACATTTTGTTTCATTTCCATGAAGAGGTGGACAGGCATTCTATTGAGACCTATATCCTAGTGGCTCTATAATTTCATTCAAGTTTGTCAGCCCTCTCTCTAGTTTGAGGTCTATAGACCTTGTATAGCCATCTAGAATATGTACACACTAGTAACATTTTAAAGATTATTTCCATTAAACCATGCCCACCAAAAAATTCTCAATAGCTTTATGACAAGAAGTAACAGTCAATAATCTTCTTCAAGCATTACCTGTAGTATGTGGGATTCCCTAATCACACTGGATCAGCTTTTCTAAAAGTATGGTCTGTAAACTAAAGATAGTGCACTAAAAGATGGTTTCCCAATCAAATAAATCTAGGAAATGCTAAATTAAACAAGAGTAAACTCATTGAAGTCTTTTATATGATAGTGTATGTGATAAATCTCTAGGAGAGAGTACTGATTAAAGCATTTCCAAATGCTTAAGTAGCTCTTATTTTCATAAAGCATTGCATAGACCTAATATGAAACCCAGTTTGGAAATGCCCAGTTTATGATTGGCCTAAGACATGGGAGAGCTTGCATGAGTTATTTGTTGGCAAAACCACCAGATTAAGTCCTTAGTCAAATGCTTTCTTATAGCTATTCATTGCTGCTTAAGCTGCTTTAGACATTATGCATTGAAAGAATGACCATTCTGTAAACTGGATTTCAAAATACATAACTAGACTCCTAGAAATCATAACAAACTATAAATTTCATCAACTATCAGAAGAAATTTGAACCAGAACATTGTTGGCTGTATTACTGATACAATATGCAAGAATATATGTAAGGGAGTGGATGGACTTCTTTGAAGCCTTGAATCTTGTTATTATTTAGCACTGTTTAACAGGAAGATTACAGTCATGTACAGGCCTGACCCCAGGACACGCCTTATTCAGTGAGTGATTTCTGTCTGTAACACAGAGATAAAAGCTGCCGTTCATATCTGGTATCCGAGCAAAGTTTTGACTATGGATGCAGGAATTCATTTAAATAGCCTAGCTCTAGCCACTATTAAATTAAGAACACTCTAGCTCCAAGAGGAGGTGGCCTGTTGTAGTGATTACAGTAAACTAGGCCTATGCATCTGACAGGGTACTAAGCTTGAGTTTCCGCTCTACCATTTACAAGGTATGTGCCCTTGGGCACGTTATTTATACTCTTCAACCTCTAAGTACCCTCATCTGTGAAATGTGATGAATAACAGAGTCTAATTCGTTGAATTGATGCAAGGATTAAGAGAGATAGTTTATGTACTGAGTTTGCATATGGGTAGTTAATAGGTATTAATACCCCAGTATTAATAAATATGGGTAATATTTAATAAACATGACCACCCATGCACACAGTCCTGCAAAAACCAAAGACTCCAGCCTTGTTGATGTAGTGGCATGTTCTTTTTACAATTTGTTCTATCAAATTATGTACTTAGCCAGTGGCCCTTATCTTTTATTGTTAGTTGTGCTAAATGTAGTATGTAAAATGGTTTGAGGTTTAGCTTTGAAGAAGGTAAGACAGGACAGCAGTTCACAGAACTGAAGTGAACAACGGCTGTCTATTTTGACCTTTGCTGAAGGCTGTAGAGGATATGAGAGAAGCTTGAGGTAGTCACTGAGTCTGTTGAAAGAGAAACAGTGTACTAAAAAGGGGCTGAGAAGGGTGTTGATGCTGCTGGCTGAGGAAGTATTCCCAGTATCTCAAGAGAGGCAGGTAAAGTCAAGACTATAGCAGTTGGGGGTAAGGAGGTAGAATGGTGACAGAGTTGGGGAAAACTAAGAGGAAAAGAGCCAGGAAACTATAGATGCACCCACCATGTAAGAGATGACCTTTTCTCTCAATCTCCTTTTCCCATTGACCTGACCCTTGAGGGGTCTGTTGCGGCAGCTACTGAATGCAGAAAGAGGTGAGCAAGTGAGAGAAGGAAGCCCTCTGATTCCATCCACCACCCCAAGGAAGGCTTCTAGACCAGAAGCAGGCCTGTGGGAAAGGGGGTGGTGACTGAGGATGGTATATTTTATGTTGAATGAACTACACTGGAGTTAGTCTGTTATGCTAGATCAGACTGAACATTTTTTGTCAAATAAATTAGACTGTTCTTGTCATTGGCACAGATCAGAAAATCTAGGGGACCTGCCCTTTATTTCATTCAGGGGGCAGGGGTAGCATACATCCAATAGCATAATTTGGAAGGACCAGTGAAAGAAAGATCAAAATTCTTTATATTGAATTGTTCCTCATTAAGTTCAGCCTGTTCAGTAAGATAGTTTGCCCATCTGATGATTATATAAAATGTTTTGCGTTTTTTTTGAAAATCCACTCTGCACTGTGTGAAAAAATCTCATGTACTAAATTGGTGTCTTTTTAAATGATTGCTCTAGTAAAAATTGTCTTGTCCCAGAGCATAAAGATGAGTGACTGATTCCAGTGCTGTTTTATTTTCTTCTTTTTCTGGAGATAAATGAAAAAAAAAAAGAAAACCTTTTATAGTGCCCTAGTAACTGTAACAAAGAAGCCAAGCATTCATGGCTGAATGGGTACATGAGCAGTAGGTGCTTTAAAGTGAAAGAAAGAAAAGTTCAGTAGAGCATGACTGCCATGGTCTCCTTAATATGCTTGCAAAATGTACTGGGCAGACACCATCTACTCTGACTGCCAAACTAGACTGAAGTTGAAGTAGTGCGGGTATGAGAGTTTCCGCAGGAAAAAATACAAAGCCTTCACACAGGATGCTACAGCAGACATGTGGAGTAAAGGAAATGCAAACTTGAGAGTTAGGTCTTTGAAGGTCTGTGCACCTGCTGTTTGGCATAACTAAGATCGTAATGTCGTACTTCACACACAAAAAATGATCAAATGGCAGAATCTTTTCTAAAAAAAAAAACTGTTTCAAAGAAATTGAGAACACAACTTTTTCAGACAGAGAAACAAAGTATATGGATCTTTGCTGAAGTAAGAACAGACACTGATGGCATAGAAGTTGCTGGTAGCCAACAGACTGCATGTGAAGTCAGTGATCAATGAACTTTTAAATCATATATCAATTTCTAGCATTCTTAGATAGAGTGATTTGGTTAGCTTCTTCATTCTCAAATCCACCAAAACTTTTTCATCAAGTGCTGAGACATTCTTATACTCTGCTCCCTTTCCTCCAATTTAATTACCTGGTTTGGAGGAAATGATTGAATTTGTTTATATAACACAAAAGAGACACTTCACAGTTCAAAAATTAAATCATCTCTAACTTATTAGAGTTTCACTGTAGAAACTGGAAGGATGAATTGACAGAATTATCCATTTGTTTCCCTAAATACAGAAGTATCAAATTATAAATAATTATAAATACCAATGTTTATAAATCCTTTAAAAAGCTAGTGATTCATACCTTTTATTTGTAAGTCATAATCTACAAATGCATGTGAAATTGCTACAGATTAGAGTGTGAGCTTTTTTTGGATAGATGGGATAGAAGATTGATTTAAAAGACTGGTCCCTGGAATCATATATATGTGCTATCAAATAATACATTTGCAATTTAACCTCTCTACATCTCAATTTATTCAGCTGACATGTAGGTATAATAATAATATTACCACCCATCAAAGGTTGTTTTGAAGATCTTATAAGGCAATAATTATGTTCTCCACTGCTTAATAAATCCCTTCCATGACTTCCTATTGCCTTCTGATCAAATCCCAAAACCTAGGCATGGCCTATAAGGCCCTACATTACATAACTGCCTGTCCTTTCAACTTCATCTTGTTCTACTCTGTGTCATTCACTATTAAGCTAACAAACCTTATTTTAGTTCCTCCCAAGTTCCTGCTTTTTGCTGCCTCTGAGGTTCTACAAATGCTTTCCTTTGCCTAGAACATATCTCTGTCCTCCCACACACACGCACAGCACACAGCTTACTCCCACCCAGCCCTTACTTCTCAGTTTAAACGTCACTTGTTTAAAGAGGACTCTTCTGATTTACTGATCAAAAACCATTTCTTCCCCTTCTTATTCTCTTTCATGGAACCTTTTTTGTTCCTAATACCATAATATTGGGGTACCTTGACTGAAATGAATGGAAAGGCAGACAGGAAATCAGGCAGCTGAGGAATCAAATATTACTTTTTTAACTTTAGACAATGTGTCAGGCTCTGGAAACTATGGATAGATTCCAACCTCCCATAGGATTTACAGCTTGGAAGGGCAACACAGAATTCTGGCTGCTGGTGAGAAAGAGGGGATGAAAAAGCAGGGCTCATGTGCCCACACAGGGCAGAATGTGTGTGTTGGGGGCTGAAGATGGAGACAAAGAAAGGCCAAGGGATTAGAAACTCCATCTACATGAAGGAAAGATTGGGAGTAGGGGAAAAGTATTTCCTCTTAAAATGTATTAATTTGAACAATATGCAATGACCATTTTTGAGGTTAAATATGGACAAATATTAGCAAATTCATGTGCTTAAACAAAATCATATATGTATGCATGCATAGATATACTATAGTATATGTAATATATGTGTCTACATCTGTACTGTATAGTATACTGTTATTTTTATGTATATCTATATATAGACATAGATGTACTTGTATAATTATTTGGGTTATACCTGCCTCTGCTATCATACTGTAAGTTCCAAAAAGATAGAGAAGTCAGTCTACATTGTTTATCTCATCTCTGACTCATCATATCTTATATCTACAGAAATCAGTTGAGTGAATAGCCTCAAAGTGTTTAACATGTTATTTGACTTTAGGAACTCATTAGATGCTAGGTCTGATGATCGCACTGCTATTGCTGCTGCTGCTAAAACATTTCTAATATATTGGGTAATAACTTTTGATCTGGGCTGTGTATTTCTAAAACTTTCATTTCAGAAATCCATAAGCTTGCCTCACGGGTTGCTCACATAGTTTGTCTTTCAAGGATCATACTTTCAGGAAACATCCCATAGTTGCAACCTCTACAGTTCCTGTTACAACCTCAAGGAGAAAAAGGGTGAATGGGACTATAGCAAACTTGACAGCGTATATTCCTGCCCCAAAAGGACAGCCAGTTTTCCAAGTTGTTCAGACTTGCTTTGTGGGAATATGAGTTCACTGTTATCTGACATGATTTTCCAAGAGAAGCTGAAAATCCATACTTAGTGTAAAATCTTCTAAATTTGGGGAATTAATTAAAAATTTCAAAACCCTACCTGAGAGATACTTCATGCTTTCCATGGGCAGCTAGCTTGTGACCTCTGCTTTTATGGCAGTTGTCGTGTGGCATGAGGTTTGATCAATCCTTTCCTTATTTTTCATTTACATTTTACATGGATATTAACTTGTGTTTTTCAAATTAGTTCTTTGACAGTTCAATTTCATTACTTTATAAGGGATTTAGCTGTTGCTTTTGTATTTCTACCTTTTTTGCATCTCTAAATCCCTCCCCTTTTATTTTCTTGATGTCAGAAGAGCTTTCAAGATTAAATATGTATTATAAGGGTAGCATTTCTAGCAAAAGGAAAAAAATGGTGCTACAGCACAAAGGAATAGAATTTTGCGGTGTGTTCAGTCAACTCAATTTTGGAAATACGTGAGAAAACCTGACACAACCAAGTGGAAGCAGTGATTTTCCACTTAAAACATGTATTTCATCTGCAAATCCATCAGGCAATAGTTAGGTTCTCTGGAATTTCTCTTTTCCTTAAGGAACATTTTTTCCACAGAAAAATAAAATTAGATTTTTATGTCAGCAGTGGTAGAAACTAATGTCAACAATTCTAAAATTCAATCTATTTTAGGATATAGGAGTATTTTCTATGACAGGAGGGAAAAAATGTCACTGTGACCTTCCTAATTACTGAGAATTTTTCTTATGTATATATGAAAATGCTCTTAGAGAGTTACTTAGACACAGATTTTTATCAAATATCACACTGCTGTTTGCTTAACTTTTCACAAAAACCTAGTGTAATATTTTCAAAGACATTTTAAATGACAGTTAAACTCAATATGTGTAGCAGTCAGTGCAAGTAACTGAAAAGATGACAATATAAACTTGTTTTTATAACTGTGATTAAGTTCATGACCATGTAAGCAATGACAATTTATATAATTCATTTTAAGATGAATATTCATTTCAGAAGCCATACAATATAAAAGTATGTGTATCAATATCAATGAAATACTCTAATCTCTAGCGCCTAAATGATCTGAAATATTAGTTTTATAGAAAAACGTATATTCATTTAAAAAAATATTTAGTGATTTCTGAAATCTTACATTTTAAAATAAATTATTTCCACAATACCATTAGCTTTTGTTCAGTATTGTAATTGACCTGACAGTATTTTATACTGTTCCTTTGTCTCCCTTATAGTAGACATCCACTAAGAGGTTTCCTTTTGGTGAGAAAGAGTCAATAAAAGTTGCAACTCTCAAAACTTGTAACAAAGTACCAACCTTTCTGTCTCAGTTTCTTCAAAGGCTAAAAAAGGAAATTATAATAGTCCTTACCTTCCAGCCTTATTAAGGTCAAAAGATTTTATAATGTGTATCAATGCCTTGTACCTAGAATCTCTGCATCACCGGAGCTCTACCTTTCCTCAGTTATTGTACATGAATTTGCACTACTTAGACTCTGGAATTGGGTATGTAGTCTGAAACATCTTCAATTAGTCATCGTTTAGGATACATGCAGAGGTCATCTGATGAAACTGCCTTAAAAAATCAAGGAAGTGAAGATACTTAAAGCAGATTAAGAATCACTTATGGGGGTATGACCTCTTAATTGTAATTGTCCCAGGACAGTGCAAGCATACTTTCAAAAACTATTCAAAAAAATAAAACCCAAACAAATTGGTGGAGATAACTAATGTATATAGTTAGGATGAATGAGAAAAAGCAACTTCTTAATATAAAGCAAGTGGGAACCTGTGGTTTATAATAATATTCCCAGGGACAGAATAATAAAGGGATTTTAAAAGTTGCTTATTTTCAAGAATTTATAAAGAAGTGAAAGCAATGTGCTCTGGAAAAAACAAAACACTGATTAAAAATGTGGCTCTGATGTTGAAGTCATTGATGTCAGAGTTGGAAGTTAAAGTCTGAATAAAATTATTTTATAAAATATGAGTGGAAAAGGCAGAATTTATACTTTAATGTATAATTTTTTAATAAATATTTATCTAAAATGAATTAAATATTATAAGTAGACATATGCCTATTTAATTTACATCCCTAAAATTTGATATTTGGTGAAAATAACATTGGTTTTTCCTTTAGAAAACAATGGTGAGATTACTTTAAATTCCTTTCTGTAAATAATTCTGGGTTTCAGAGATTTGAAAAGGCTTGAGAGGAAGGTGGGATTTGAACGTGATCTAGAAGAATAATTGGAGAAAATAGAGTAGAACTAAATGTATTGAGGGACTACTGTTTTCTGGGTGCCTTAGGTATGTAATTACACTAAATTCTCATAGCTATTATTATTCTTAGTTTACAGACTGGGAAACTGAAACTCAGGTAAGTTAATGAGTTTGCTCAAAATGCCACAACATACACAATCAGGCTTCATTTTGAGGCCTTTTCAATTCCTGCACTGTGCTTTTTCGAAGGGGCCATCTGGTGCAGAGACTAGATCTTAGAGAAGACTGGATTGGAGTTCTCTCTCCCTTATAGTCCTAACTGGTATACATTCTTCAACCTCTCTTTCTTCAGGTTTTGTTTTTTTTGAACAAAACTGTCTCTTCAAGGAGTTGTGAAATAACTGAATGAACTTTTACAAATAAAGTGTTGGGATTAACAACTGGCACATAAATGTTCTATGGATGTTAGCCTCCATGATGTAAGGAAAAGGGGAAGGAGAAGGAGGAGCAGAGGCATAAGATTTCCACTCTCTCAATTACCTGTTTCCGAAGTAGAGTGCATTCTGGGTAGGAGGGATGGCAGAAGCAGACACAAATTCTGGCAGGGACACAGCTATTATCTATTTTTTTGCTAAAGTCCACTAAATAGGGGTGAATCCTGTCTAGAAGGAAATTACTGGGAATATATCCTCCAATGGCTTTGGAAATAACAGATTTTCATATACCCAAATTCTTATAAAGTTAATTTTCTAATCTATTTTTCTCTCTGAATGCCTCACTGTGAAGGCTGCTAAATAAATAATTTATAGCCTACCAATACAGCCTTAATGTGTTAATTCCTATTTACTACTTACCCTCTTTAAGTCTCAATTAAGCCTTTATTTGTATTTATAAAACTAGAAAAAGAATGAAAAGTTGTTATAATTAAAAGTTGTTATATATATGCAACATATATGTTAGGTGTTTGGTTAGAGCCCAGTACGATTAATGAGCAATTAATAAAAGGTAGTTTTTGCCGTGTTTCCTCAGACGTCTTTTATTTTCTTCCATATATTTAGCCTCTTAAGACCAGAATGGGTCTTATTACCAGGGTATACATTCAGTGGGGAAGCATTTTTCTTTCACTTCCCAGTACTATTATTAAATCATTCGTGTGCCTTACAGCTCTTATTTCCTCTCAGAGAAGACTGTAAATCCAGAGGTTGTATTATGTTAGCTAACCACTGCATTCTCAAATTCCCAAGAAGTAACAGTTCAATGCATTTTTTAAGCAATAAAAACTGAATGATACTCAAGAAACTTAAGATATTGCAAAGAGACAGTGAATCCCAATTAGTTTACAAAACCTACCAAGAGAAGTAACTTGAGGACAAAGCAGCGCTTGACGTTCTGAGACATACCACAACCGATGTAAGAATTTGTGTTTATTTATAACCCACCTTGTTCAGAAAAGGATTTAAGATGACTTACAAAGATAAAAATAAATGAAAAGTATGTGAGAACTCAGAAAGACAGAGAGAGGGAGAAAGAATACAGAGCATAAATCTAAAAGGAAGCCAGGAAAGAGCTACAAAAATAAAATTCCATAGGGATCCAAAGAAAAGGCAATTCTTGGGGTTCAGAAAACGTCAAGATAAACTTCCTGTTGGAAATAGACTTGCTATGAAGTATTTGGTTCAAAAGAAACAGGAGAGTTGGTGTCTCTAGGGCATGCATGTCCCAACTGCTTCAAAGTCTGCACCAGCAGGAGGGTGTTTTTGGTGGGCAGGTTCTCCAGGGAAGATGAGGCCTCCAAAGGGCCTGGGCTCCTGGGAAGCCTGCTACATGCTGGACTTCACCAATTACCTAATTTTCCTAATAAGCTCACTGCTTTCCCTAATTGTTTCACTTCCATCAACAGGGCCAGAGGAAAGATAAGAACACTCCATGTGTAAGGGAGAGAATTTCAGTTACAGTCTGTGAAGAGATGTTTAGAGTTGACCTTTGAACTCACTGGCAAACAAGTGGATTTTATGGACTCCCAGGTATTGGAGGCACAAAAGGCTTTTTTTTTAATCCCCTTATTTTTCTTTTTTTTGGCCGCCTCCTTATTATCACTTCCAAGAGCAAAGTGCGCCAAGGTCCAGCTCCAGGGGAAATCTCAGGTGTGAGAAAAGCTGGGGCTTGGTTACCTTTTCCCTTCAGGGGAAGAAGACTAGAAATGGGAATTCAGAAACTTAGTGAGAAGGCGGTATTCCTCCCGGGATGAGCTCGGGTCTAAATCGAAAATTACCTCCACCCTGTAAAGCTGTGTCTTCTTGGGGAAGTTTCTGTGCCCCTCAAACTCAACTAGAAAGTGGGGCTGTTAATCTTTCCTCACAGGGAGGGCATGAAGGAGAATCCTATGTAATGGACTCAGTCGCACCTGCATGGGGCTTTGTAAATAGATTCCCGAGCCCATTGAATGCAACTTTACCAAGAAGCAGCCTGGGAAAATTAGCGTCCTGTATGAGTCTTAAGTTTGGGAAACGGTGAAGTAACATGGAAAGTACTTAGCAGAGCAATACTCATATAATCGGTGCTGGTGAGGTTCCGCCCATTGCACAAGCAACCCGCCATCAGTGCGCACGGACAAAACAACCGGCCGGCAGGAGCCGGGGAATCAGGGTTATCGGCATCCCCGTCCCGGGAGGGTAATGCCCTCGCCGATCTGCGCTCCCGGACGCGCTTTCGCAGCTTCTGCAGCCCCGCCGGGCCAGGAGCTCTGGGCCGAGGTGAGCCAGGTGGCGAGGGTGCCAGGCGCGGCCAAGTCGCGGCGGACTGAGTCAGCCGCCCAAGCACGCGGCGGAACCAGGGCGGCCGGCTCTGCCGCCCACACAGCTGAGCCCCGGCTCGGGGCGCCGGCTCGCCCCCGCGCTGGCCGAGAGGAAGCGGCCAGGGCTCCGCGCGGTAGCACCTGGGCAGGCGCCGGCGGTGGGCGCGGCGCTTCCGGAGCTGCGCGCGGCCCGCGCTCCCCGCCTCCAGGTGCGGCGGCCGCGGCGCGCCGGCCCGAGTGACAGCGCCGCCCGCGCGGCCGCGGCCGGGCAGCAGACGCGGTGCAGGCAGCCGGCAGGGTCTGTGAAGGACGAGGCCTGGCTCCGGGGACAGACGGGTCTGGACGAGCGAGGGGCGCAGACAGAGCTGCGCGCGCCCGGGCTTCCCCCGCCCGCCTCGTCTCGCCTCTCCTCGGAGCTCGGCTGCCGGCGCGCAAGGCGAGTACGGCGGCCGCGGGTGGGCTGGGCGGCGTGGCCGTGGGCTTGGCCGGGGTGGGCTCGTCGTCTCAGGCTGGGCCGGGGTTTTTCGGCACTTTTCCGGGTAAATATCCAGAGCGCAAAGTGCTGGGCTCTGGTTTCTGCCTCCTAGGATTTCGCTCCCGCGTGTGGGCGTCTAAAAGGAAACCAGACTCGGGTAAGTGATAGAAAAACTCCACTTATATTAAAGGGATTTGGCCGGGGAGGGGGGGGCGGTGGTGCATGACAATCTGGATGGGCAACTAGTCATCCCCTCCACTCCCCCCAAAAATGAAAAGGAGCTGCCGTTTAACGAGTTTCAGGCACCAAGTTATTTATTCGGTAGAGATAATGAGTTTCCTTCCGATCTCTGTGTTCCCCCGCACCCTGCTTGTTACACTCTTTGAGATGACAGGCCTGTTAATTACGTTTAATTACAATCATTTGGCCTCTACCTGCCTGAACCCAGCACCTTACACGGGAACCTGTAGGCAGTGAGTTTACCAGCTGGATCTTTCTCGTTTACTTTTGGAGACAGGTCTCTTAGGAAAATGGGTGTCCATCTCATTTAGTAAAGTAAGTTCATCCTGGCTTGGTTTCTCAAAACACTTCCTTCACCTCCTTGTGGCGATCCGGAGTTATTTTGACTGGGAGAAGTCTTCCTGAAACTACATTGAACTACAACCCTTGAACATTAGGGGAAAAATAGAAGCTAGTTTGTGTGGAATCATGACATAGGCTGTTGCGGTTTTGTGATAGAAACATTGTTTTGTTGTTGCAAGGTTGTCCTTGAAGTAGGCTGTTCAGTGAAATACATCCTTGTGTTTTTTGTGTTTTAAGTGTATTGAAAAAGAGGTATTTTTAAAAGTACATTTAATCGGATGTCATTGTAATTACCAATAATAGTATTGTACTTACAAGGTCAGTATTGATTCCAGCCTCACTTAAGCACTCCATACCTGCTCCAGTTTATGGAACATTGCCCATAAGTAATTGGAATATGAAGTTATGGCTGTTACAAAAAAGGAGCTAACTTTAAGGAAGAAAGACATACGTCTAAACTCTTAGCTATGGCTTTCATGCACTTAGAAGAAGTGAGAAAAAAATTCTCATGACATTCTACTATTTAATGATGTTTAAAAAAGAAAAAAACAAAACAAAAGTGGGTCATAGAATTAGGCTAGAGCCCTAAGTGGAAATCTCTCTATGACTCCTTTTTAAACATGTATTTAACCCATACACCTTTAAGGTGAATTTAACACCAAGAGTTTTATATAGACTTGATTTGTCAGTACTTGACAATTTATTTAAAATGTACCTAGCGGGTAAGTCAAATGACTTGTTAAAACTTATTTATGTGGGTGTGTGTTTGTATTTTTTCTTTCCTCTGTAAGCCTGTCAGATTTTTATATGGGTTGTCCATGAAAGGAGAAGCTGATGGTACATTTAAAAACAAATTCTTGATCTGATATCACTATAGATTTCTAGCAGTGTGAGGCACAAAGATATTTAATACTTTTCAATTCAATTATTCTTAGTTTCTGTGGTTAAGTAGAGGACTGAGGTTATAATAAACTGCAGTTTTTCCCTGGAAAGTCTTACATTAGTAACATGAAATTATGTTATAAAATTGCGAAGTGTTAATATTAAAAATAAAACTGCCAGTTATTTTACCAGCAAAATGGGTTTATTCAGGAATAGCAAAGAATTGCAATTCAGGACTTGCCAACTAGGCAAAACCATAGGCAAGCCCAACAAAGGAGAGGAACTTTATGGAGAAAAAGGAGGAAGTGGGAGGTTGTTTTGAATGAAAGTCCATTGGTCCATTGAAGAAAAGTTGGAGTTAAGGTGATGAGGTTTCTCATTGGCTGAGTTGCTGAGGTACTCAGTTTCTTCTTGGAGCTTCAGTCCCTGTTGTGGCCTGTGATTGATGATTCCTTCTTGCTGATGATTCTTCTATAGGGGCCTATAATTGACAGTTCTTCCTAAAATTGTCATGGAGTGGAATGGCTCCCCCTTCTAGCCTCCCACTCCACCTTAGTGAGGTTTCTTATTAATTTGCGCAGTATAAATGATGGTCATTGCTTTAATAGCTTTCTTTTAACAAGTGTTTTTTTTTTCAGTTATTTATTGACTCATTCATTGAATCCAATCTTTGCACTTACTAAATAAACTAAGGTGTTTTTTGAATTCTTTGTAAAATATTAATTAGGTAGAGAGCTTCTTATTAATATTGGAAATATTTCTTAGCTTTGACCTAATATGGATTGATGAGAGATTAGAGGCTATGAGCTATCTTCTTAATCTTTTCTGTGATGTCCTGGAGCCTTGTAGCTTATCATTTTAAGTTTTTCTTTTCTAAGTATTGACCAGAGTAGATATATAATGATGGTTAAACCATTTTGCTCACTTATTCCTTTAGTTGAAATAATAGTCAAGGACAGTCTCTTCACAGGATCCTTTCTAGTTAGAAATTTGATCTGTGAAATCTTATTACAGTTTGACTCAGCATAAGCTTACCTCCTTACCCATGCTATGTAGAAAACAAAGTAGTCCTGATCTGGGTTGGAAGTGTTGTTTTGTGCAGCTTCCGGAATAAAAACTACTGGTGAAGAGGTGGGAAGAATTGTTTTTCCATCTTCATTTGTGTACAAAGGAGGATGGGTAGGTGAGGGGAAGTAGCCGCCAGAGAAGGGCTAATAAGGTTGTATATCCGCCCTTGTGGTTCTCACAGAATGGGATGCAAAAAAGAACTCTGTGGGTTACATTGAATAACTTTAGGAAGAGAGAGTAGTAAATCAGTTCGGAGTTGGACAGATGATCAAGAGCAGGAAAGAAGTGTGGCCTGAATGCTGATTATCAGGTGGCTTGGACTCATGGTGGGAGTGATGGTGAAAGTCATTGCCAAGACTCTCACGGATCTTGATGAAATTCATAATCCTTAGCCTGCTCTTCAGGGCCCTCTATAGCCAATTTCAGCTCCTTTTCTGATACCGCCTTTCATTACATGTTGAACCTTAGGTCCTCCCAGCTGTTTTCATCTCGCTGTTGCCTGAAGACATCTTCTCCCTCGGCGCCCCCTTATGGCATTCCTTCTGCTTCAGATACTGCTGGCTCCGCCTGCTACTTTTCTTCCTGTATTGAAAGTCTCTTCCATGGCCCTTGCACTGATCGCTCCGTCCACAAAGCTCTGAATTGCTGGAGATTTCGCTTTCACTGAGAGTTGATTTTAAGATTTTTACAGTTCCTTGGTACTCAGGAAGGATAATGGTGTGCCTTCTTTATTAAATTAAAAATAAAACAATACTTAAAATGTACACCATGTGAATGTCAAGGTCACACAATTTCGTTTTTCTTATTACTGTTTAAGTGGGTTTTTTTTGGGATTCGTCAGTCTTCCAATCCTGGTATTCCTTCTTTACTGGCACTGAGTAGCAGGGAACTGATTGTTCACGTGTGTGCTATTTGCCCTTGCTTAAGTAATGATTAATTTACCCCTTTAGATTTTAAGCTCTTTGAGAGAAGACATTGCTTCTTTACTTTCTTGTAGCACTTAATACTGTTCACAAATGAGATAATAGGTACTGTTATCTTGAACTGCAAATATTTCCGGGTATTATCTTGGCAAGGGTAGATAATGTTTCTTAAATATTATCGAATGAATAAATGTAAATAAATGAGTCAATAAGTTGGGAGACATTTGCTGAGATGCCCTCTTTTCCTAAGAAAAAGAGACTTTGACAATTACAGAACCAATAGGAATAAGCCCTCAGATTCAGTTGGAAAAGAGGTCAGGGTGCTATTTATAAATGCAGAGAGGAAACCATTCACAGTAGGCTATTTTGAAACATCTGGTTAGTCTAAAAATGTGACTCAAACTCAGAGAAATGGTGAGGTATACATTTATTTGAAGTTAAAATATGTATGTATAAAAAACTGCACATTTGTATACATTTAAAAATCTTATTGAAGTATAATGGCGTGCTAGTTGTGACCTAAGTGTATTAAACACTAGATTCATGTTCAGTGTAGCATGAAATGGATCAGAATTCTGAAGAATATGTGCCCAGTGTTCACTTCAAGAGTTCTAAGGGATCTGATTATCCTCCTTTGGGCTAGATGTGGCCAGACTGTACAGAGGGGTGGAAGGGGGCTGGAACTGGGCGGAGGCAGCCTCCCACGTGTTAGGGGCATATAGGTGGGAGTCTTCCTCAGTAAGACAGACTTCAGCTTATTCTTTCTTTTTATTATCACCATGTCTATTCTTGTTGGAACTCAGGAAGATGAAACCTTTCTCCGGTTGTCCAAGAATTATGGTAAAGACCTCTGGATTAGAATTGAAAATAATTCTCAAACGTTAGCCAGTTAACCTAAAATCTAGATGGATAGCTTTTAAAAGAAAAGACTGACAGAAGCTAAGTTAATAATTATCAAGCACGTTTGAGAGATTATATAAAACACCTAAACCTAGTACTACTTAGGCTACTTAAAACTTCACATAATGAGTAAAGGAGCTATCCTTCTGGCCTTCACCAGGTGTGGAAATAGATGCTGACTTCTAGAGTTTGAAAGAGTTGTGTTTTTTTTAGATTGCACAGTAAATAAAGTAATCAAAACATAACAGAACAACTTTCTCTTTGATCCAAACTGCAGAATGTTGTTGTCCAAAGCCTGGCAGTTCTCTGCTCAAACTTCGGTTATCTTTCAGCTACAGTGCTTACTGCTTGCCAGGGACTGCCAGGGACTGCCAGGGACCTTTATGCATATTTAATCATTTCATCCTCAGTCCTGTGAGGTAGGTGCTACTGTCATTACTGCTAACAAATGACGACAATGAATCTCAGAAAAGCAAAGGAACTTTCCCAAGGCGGTGCAGACCGCACCTGGCAGCGCTGGAATCACTGGTAGTCAGTGCGCTCTGTGTCCCGAGTCTTAATCTTCAGGTAGGATCATCCTTCTCACTGACCACATCTGTATTTTATTAAATTAATAAAACTGTTTACTGCTGTGTGAGATGCTTTGTGGGTTTATTAGAAGAATGATTTACAGGGCTAATTTAAAGGGATGTAATTTTACTAGTCAGACAGAAGAATACTAGTCAAACCAAGTGCAGTGACATAGTATGACTGACTGACCCAGCACAGGATTGTATACAACAGATGAGTTAATAATAATAATAGCCAACACTTATTATACACTTATAATTCATGTCATATACTGTTACATATACATTACATATTTCACTTGTCTAATCCTAACAAATCCTATCGGATATAAAGTATATTATGCTCATTTTACAGATGAGGAAACGGAGCATCAGGGAAGTAAATAACTTAATCAAGGTACACAGTTAACAAGTGGATTCAGGCAACCTGTCTCCAGAACACTGTGATCCCTATACTTACTTCCTGGGTGGAAGTAATGAGGGATGAGGGGATGGAATAGGTAGGAAAGACTCATGGATATGGTGGTGCACATTTGGAAGACTTGAATTGGTCCCCAAAGGAGAGGAAACAGTACATATAGAGAGTTCAGTTTGAATGAAAGCTGAGAAGCTGGCTCAGATCTTCTAGTCCATTTTTCTACTTACTGTGGTTAAAAAAAAAACCACATAGCATAAAATTTGCCATCTTAACTATTTTTAACTGTATAGTTCAGTAGTGTTAAGTTTATTTCCATTGTTGTGAAATAGATCTCCTGAACTTTCTCATCTTGCAGAACTGAAACTCTATACCCATGAAAAAACTACACTCCCTCCCCAAATCTCCTGGTAATCACCATTCTACTTTCTCTATGAATTAGACCACTTTAAATACCTCATATAAGTAGACTCATATAGTATTTGTCTTTTGTGTCCAGCATATTTCACTTAGTGTAATGTCCTCAAGGTGCATCCATGTTGTAACATGTGAACAAATTTCTTTCCTTTTTAAGTCTAGTATTTAATGGCATGTGTGTACCATATTTTGTTCATCCATTAATCTGTCAGTGACCATTTGAATTGTTTCCACTCCTTACCTGCTTTTGCATCATATTTAAAGTTAAACCTTTAAGACCATGGTCAAGTACCTGTTGGAAAAATACTTCAGTACTTTGTTCAACACTATTCAAGCTGTCTTTAAAAAATTTTTAACCATCACCATTGACTTCTCTGGTGGTCACTGAATACTTTGACCCTGTTTGATTATTTGATTTTGGCTTCATTCTGTTGTACTATATAGTTCTGAATTAGTTGTCTCTCTACAATAATAGATGTAAAATAAGTCTTAATAAACTAAATTCTATATTACCATTACTTTATAGAACAATTTAAAAAATGTTCTCTCTTAATTTGTCATTGTCTCTTTATCTCAAACAAGTAAATGTAAATAAGTGTAGGCTTCCATATTTAATCATTGACATGGACATATATATGCACAATCAAATTTCTAGGCATGGTATATTAAAACAGCATTTGCCTAGTGACTAGAAGTCTAGACAGTCAAAGGAGAGGGAAAATACGAAGTCCTTGATACCCCTCTACTGTTAAATCAATTAAGATTATTAGGAGGCATCACAGTTAATAACATAGGTTGTGGAGTCTGACTGTCAGAATTCTAGAATTTATCCACCGTTTATCCAGTGTGTAGCTTTGGGCATGGGACTTGCCTCTCAATGCAGCTGTGAGAATTATAGGAGATCCTACACAGATGGTTTGTAAACACTGCACAAATACTGGGCTGTTATTATTAGCAATACAAGTCTGAGGGAGAATGAAAGAGGGTGGATGTTTTGGTGGGTGGGAAGGAGTAGTGGTCAAGGTAGAAGACATGGGGCCTTGAGGTCAGAGCCTGTGGGTGACCATAGTTGGGAGACAAGGCCAGGTTGAGGGAACTGGGCTTCCTCTAGGGGTTTTAGTGGGGCTAGTATGCGAACAGATGGTGGAGGAGAGGGATGCTAAACAACCAGTTTTAGTGTTCTAAGAGCTGAGCACTTAGTCCAGCATAGTAAGTTAGGGTTCTCGACGTTTGACATCTCTATACTGTGGGATGGAGTTGTGTGACAAGTATATTTTCTCAAAACCACTTCCTCTTCTGCATGGTTGTGGGAAATAGTCAAAGTGAAACATATTGCTGTTATGAATACTTGAAGTTAGTATCCTGGTATTAAATGGTGAGTTGATATGCACATACCATGATACCTATTTGTTGTGACTGTATTATGTACTGAAGCAAAGGTGGGATTCTCTTATACCTGTAGCCTGAACTAACCACTTCAGCATGTAATTCATGTGAAGCCCCTACTTTTTAAGGGATTAACTATTTCTCTACAATAAGTTTATTAATCACTTGATATCAGGGATACCTCTCTCATTGTCTTTAGTGCCAGACACCCTATGGGGTAGCTTTAGAGATTTGGAGGAGTAAAAATTGTCCCCGAGGCTTCTCTCTTGGGTATCACTGTGAGATGTCATAAATCTCCTTTCCTATCTGTGCTTGGTGCCGTTCAGTCATTATGACCAGCAAAAGCATTTTCTTACATTTCTGGATTTTCCCTAAGAGATAATTCCACTCCCTTGGCAATTACCATCCTGAAATACAATAAATCCTCATTCTTAGAATCCTCAAGACTTGTATTGATAATACTGAAAAGTTCTGTTATATACATGACAGTTTTCTTTACTTGATAAATAAAAATTATCTATAAATAAATTTAAAAAGAAAAATAATTTTATTTGGTAGGTATTTTCTAAGGTACTTTTCAATCTTGGAATCCTGTGATTGTTAAACCTATTATTTTGACATCTTTGTAGTTTCTAAATGTTCTGAGGTTATGTTTCTGATTTTTAAAAGGTGTTCTTTTAAAAATATATATTATATTAAGCTCATGACTGAATTCAGTTATGCTATGCTACTTTGCTCCTTGCCGTAAGATATTAGTCAGGCAAATGTGATTCCAGAAGTTGTCATTTCTGAATACTTAATGACCTTATAGTTTAATGAAGTGACCCATGGTTTTCATTCTTAGCTCAACTAGGAGGTATGACAAAGCTCTACTGGTAATAGCAGGAGGGGTAGGAGGTGGGGAGTGGCTCACTGTCGTGGTTTCCCTTACTTGAGACATTAGGAGGGGGAAGGCTGTCCCAATATATGAGTTTTTAAAATCCTCACAGGTTTGGAAAGTTTCCAGCTGACCTGCCAACCTCCCGATTCCTAATTTAAACATCTCTTAATAGTTAGATGGATTGGGGAAATCTGTAGTAGAATCCTCTCTCTGCTCCTTATAAGCTTGGTGACCTAGAGAGACAAAACTTTAAAACTATGTGTGCTTTCCACTTTTCATCTTAAATCATCTCAAAGCTGGGAGAAGTCTTCAGCAAACATTTATTGGGTACCTGCTATGTGCCTGACTATTCAACTTAAGGGCTGGGGCAGTAAACAATAGACCAGATCCCTGAGCTCCTGGAACATTCCACAGACGCCAGGTGGTAACAGAAGCCACGAAGGTAGACAAACGGTGATGGTAGGGAGGCACAAGGCAGGCTTTATGGATGGAGACCTGCTAGTGGTAGAGTGAGCTGTGGGTGTAAGGTTGGGGAAGCAGATTTGAAAGAGACAGAATGGTGAGAGATTAGGTCATGATGTGAGAATAAGACTTCAGTCAGCTTGTGGGTATTGAGTGATGGAGGGGAAAGCCAGGGAAGATGAAGTAGGGAAGTTGCAGGCAGTGCTGTGACTTTGTTAGGAAATGAATCCTTCTGGCTGCTGTATTGAGAATATCCTATGCTGGGGCAGAGGGCCAGTTCAGATTCAGGACTATCAGTCAGGAGGCTGTTGCAGTGATCTGAGACCCACAAGATAATGGTTTGGACTAAGCTATAAGCAGGAGAGGCAGTGAGAAGTAGCTGGTTCAGGGCATGGTTTTAAGGTAGAGCTCAGTAAGATAATAGGATAATGTAATATTGCAAGCCAGACATGGGCAGGCACTCCTAAATGTTATTTCCCCTTTGTTTTTACTTCGTCTTGGAAATGGGCTGGGATAGGATGGGCAAACGTACAACCATGTCTGTAATGCTAATTATTTGTGCATTCTCTAAACACGTACTACTTAGGTATCATGCTCTGTGTTTGTAAATAAGTAATTGGGCACTTACTGAGTAGCTTATATGAACTAGTCACCATCTTGGCAGAGTTATTTATTATGGGATAATAAAAGAATAATTATAATGGCAAACACTTACTTCACATTTGTTGTGTGCATTGGTGTTCTGAATGCCTTACAACAGCCCTATGAAGTATGTGCTGTTATTGCTATTTACCTGATGAGGAAACTGAGACACGGAGAGGTGAAAATATTTGTCTGAGGTCACAAAACTAATAAGTGGAGAAACTGGGATTTGGTCCAGGTTGTCCAGCTTCAAAATCTGACTTTTGCATTGCACTATGCCACCTCTGTAGGTTACTACGGTGTGAATAGAATGTGATTAAGTGCTCCAAGAAGTCAGTGCTGTTGGAATGTAGAGAAGAGAATTTATTTCTTGTTCAGTGAAGTTGTGAAGGAAACAGCAGTTGAGTTAGACTTCAAATAGTGAGGATTTCGTCTGGGGGAAGGTAATGACTAAAGATGAGAGTAAATAATTATAATCATGGAAGTGAATATTTACAAAGCACTTAACATGTACTAAGCACTGTTTTAACACTTCTGATGAATTATCTCTATCTTCAGCACTGAGGTACCTTTGAGCATTTCCAGTCTGTGGGTAAGGAAACAGACATGCTGACATGTACCTATGTTTACACTGCTAGGAAGTAGAGGAAGTGGGATTTGAGTCTGACTCCAGATGTGTGGGCAATGTGTTGGGAAGAGCATTCCATCCTAGGAGAGGAGAGTGATGAGCTTAATGATGAGTGGGATGGTCTAAAGCATATTTGGGGATAGTGGGAATTCAAAACTGTAATTAAAATATTGTTTCACATTCCAGTCATCTTTGGGATGTGTTACAAATAGTTTCCTGGGCCTGTTATGGGCAGTTGTTGCTGTACAGCAGAATCATGTATCAGTACCTGAAGAACCACTGACCTAGAGCACAGTTTGCCTGCCCATGTGCCTGAGTGGAGGCCATTTGGGGAGGGCTTTGATTTCATGGTAAAGGAGTTTGAACATGGTAGACTTAGAGAGTGAGGCATGTCCATCTCTTTGCATGTGATGATGTGCCTGTGGGCTTGAAGCCTCTACAGAAAGAACCAGATTTGTGAATACCCTTCGGTGGTCAGACAGTTAAAAAGTTGGTGATTAGAGGATGGAGCTGACATGAAAGTGCAGAGAGGATTGTAGGGCCTGTGGGAGGGAACTTTTTATAAATTATGAAAAGAGTTGGGTTCATTAGCCACATTCAACATGTTGACAGCAGAGAGAAGTGGTTTTGGGTAGCACATTTGGCCATTTGGTATATCTTTCCTTGACGTAGCCACCCAGGATACATGTGTATATCAAGGGCAGGAAAGGGCTTTGTGTGTTAAAACATATATGCACACACATCAAAAAAAACTAACAATGGGCCTCTCTACCACTTCTCCTATCCCTACCTACCTCTCTCCTATCCCTTAAACGTGTTCCCAGCACTTTGCAATGTACTAGGCCCTAATTATAAATGCATATGGGGAAAGGAGTGATTCATTCTGTTTTAAAGGATCGATAGGAAGCTTTCCCAGAGGAGGTAATAACTGCCTATTCAGAATTTCAAATAGTGCACAAAGTTTTGCAAAATATTTAGATTTGCAAGCAGATGTAGCATGTGTAAATTAAATAGTTTATTAATGATAATTACCAAAAATAAGCAAAAGTGAGGAAGGATGTTGGTAAAATGTTTGGCACAGGTTGAACTTGACCCTGGAGTCAATACATAGGAATCCTACCTTGCAGGAAATATGTACATGGTATGATATCTGGCACATAATTGCTATTTACATCAGTAGTAGCTGTTATTATTATTACTGTTAGATCTAGACCAGGCTGTGGTATGGCACTATATGGAACTTAGAGTTTATCCTGTTGAGGGTGTGGAGTGACATGCTAAATTTGGATTTTCAGTAGTTCACTGACACATGGAGACTGGGCTGAGGGATTTGTTCAGAGACTGTTGAAGTAATCCAGGCAAGAGATATAATGAGGGTCTAAACCGTGGCAAGGACAGTGAGGATGGAGGAATGTATTAGTCAGTTTGCGCTGTTGTGACAAAGTACTCCAGACTGCCTGGCTTAACAAAAAGACTATGTTTTCACAGTTTCCAGGACCGGGAAGTCGCAAGGTCAAGGGGACAACCAATTTGATGACACAAGAATTATTTCCATCTTGTGATGTGCAAAACAATTAGATAATGTATTCGTTTATAAAATGTATAGAATTAAGAGTGGTATATCTGATAATTAGTTTTGTATTTGGTGTTGAGGTTTAACTCGCTGCTTTTTTTTTCCTGACGTTTGTCATTTTGAGTGGGACCCAGGGATACTTTACTGACAGATGCCTTTCCTGCCTCTGATCTCGTTTGTACTTTTATTTCTGTGCCCGTCTAGTGCTACCTGAATGTGGTGTGTGCTTTTCCTTTTTTGGCATACCTGTTTGTCAGTGTTTGCTGAAACTTTCTAATAGTTGAGGCAATATTATGGGTTGTTGACATGTCAGACACACTGTATCTGAGTTTTGCCTTTCAGAGAGCTGTGTTAAGATGTGATTTCCAGCAACACTACACCAGGGCTTGTTCAGATAAATTTACCTTGTTTGGGTGTGTGTCATTTTATTACTTCAGTATATGGGTATTATGCATATTCTGTGCTGTGTTCTTTTAATTGAAGCAGAAGGTAGAGAAATTTGCACATATCCATACATTTTCACAAATTGAACATAGCCATATCAGCAGCACCTAGATAAGTTCACTTCTTAATAATTTTAGTGATGTTGTTTGGAAGAAAAAGGAAGCTATGTGAATCTGCTGGGCAAAAAGGAAAATGAGACCTTTAAACTTTTTCCTTTTACTTCCGTATTAGTTTATTTCCTGTTATTTAAGAATGTACTTAAGAATGAATGAGTTATTCATCTAGTCTTATCTTGTATATAAATGTTGTATATATAATGCTACTGCTTTTTTGAAACAAAAATTACTGACCCAAGAAATATGTTCTAACTACTTTTTAAGAGTCTTTGAATAAAAGGTATTAAAGGGGAAAGTTGTTCATATCTAGTTATTATTAAGAAAAATTATCAACGATTTGGAAATAAAAAGTGTTCAAGATATTCTTTCAATGCCTTGTGGGGATATTGTTTAACAGGCCCACCCTAAAATATTTAATTCTAATTCTTATGCTCTATTTTCTATTTACTATTTGTTTAGAGCCCAGAACTGGAAAGTTATCTCTTAGCTCTTGGATTTTTGTCCAGTAGATGATAACCCCATAGGTAATGGTTCTGTTGCCCTGTAAGACATTAATCAGTTTAGGAAAAAAAGAAAATACAACCTACACGTCTTTTCTAACACTTAAAAAAAAGTCTTTTCTGATAAACTGTATAAACCTGTTCCCAAATGCTCTTGGAACCAGCCTTACCATTTTATTGATTCCCTCTTTTATTGATGAGTTAAATAAAATAATTGACACATGTTCATTTTATATTTGTGTGAGAGTCATTTTTTACCTTGGTGAAAATCATCCCTTGATACTACTGTAACATTTCTGTTCCTGCACCTTCATCCTTTACCTAGGAATTGACTTCTTAGAGCATACAAAGTAATGCCGAAGAGTCTAAACTCACAGTGAACAAAAGTCAAATTATCCTTATTACTGTCATATCACAGAAAGCTTATAAAACTAGGTTTTAATTACTAAAATGTTCTAAAAATTAATTTTCTTTTTTTTTCCAGGCTTAAGCACACAGACATTTATTGTGGAGAAAATAACATTTTGACATATTTTTTGTTGCAAGTAATAAAGGAAAAATCAGTACAGACGTGCACTCTCCTGTTTGTACTTCATTGTGCTGCTTTTTGTAACTCAGCTTAGTAATGAAGCCACCATTATGTCCTCAGTCAGTGAAGTAAATGTTGATATCAAAGATTTCCTAATGAGCATTAATTTGGAGCAGTATCTCTTACACTTCCGTGAGTTTGGTTTTAATACTGTGAAGGACTGTGCAGCAGTAAATGACAACGTGCTACACAAACTTGGAATATCACCTACAGGACACCGTAGGAGGATACTTAAGCAATTACAGATCATCTTGTCAAAAATGCAAGATATTCCAATATATGCAAATGTTCATAAAACAAAGAAGAATGATGAGATTTCAAAGGATTGCCGCACTCCATCTTCTGATCAGAATACCTGCATAGTACTTTCAGATTCAGGTAGTTTTCAGACACCTAGCCCAATGCAATCTGAGACTGTTACAAATAATCTTGATCGAAATGATGTCAGTGTGGAAAATAGCCAGTCTCCTAAATCAGATGATAAGCTGTCTCTTCCCAAGCACATTTTTCCCATTCCAGAAGGAGAACCACATCTGAATTTGGGTTCTTTTCAAGATTCCTTATTTGGTAGTGAAAATATTAAAATGGAATCTCTGATAACAAAGAAGACTATGGATTGCACAACTGAAGAAGAACAAACGCAGCAAGTTGATTTGATCTCAGGAAATGTGAGCAAGCTTCCCAGGGCAGACTCTGAATGCCTTCCTTCCCTTGGCTTTTCAATATCAGAAGCAAATTCTGGAAATGGGGCTAATGGTTTATTAGAAAAATCAGTACCATCCCCATTCTTCCAATTTCAAGGAGAAATGGTTGTAAATGATTTGTATGTTCCATCATCACCAATCCTAGAACCTATGAGAACTCGGAGCAAGTTGGTTTCAAGACCATCTCGATCTTTTCTGCTAAGACATCGACCTGTACCAGAGATCCCAGGGTCAGTGAGAGGAATTTCAGGGAGGTAAGATTTTTTATATAAGCTGTAAGTATTCAGTTTGAGGGAATTTAGTTATTGTTAACAATTATATTTTCAGTGTTCCTTTCTAAATGTGACTTATATTAATTTACCTAAACTAACCAGCTTTTTCTTCCTTCTCTTTCAAAGCTTTTTTTATGCCACTTCTCTGTTCATTATTTCCCAGAGTCTGTTTCCAACTTATAAATGCCTAGCTTTCTCCCTTGTAACTGGGGAGGAGTCCCTTCCCTTAATTCTACCTGGATATTCCTTCCTCTACCTTCCTCCATACCTGGTGTTACATTTTTCCATGAGTTCTTGTATTTGAATTGCTGAGTTTGTCTCCCCACTGGATTGTTTTTTGGGAGGGGCCATTTTTCTAATGTTTGTATCTCTACTGTCTGGAACAATGCTTGGCATGAATTAATAATTCATCACATCTCATGAACACCAACTTGGTACGGGTCACTGTGCCAGGTGCAAAGGAGGTAGAAATGTAGAAGCTTGAAGTGTAGTGTAGAAGACAGATGTAAAAAGATGATAGCAGTACAGTATGAACCCAGATTCCCTGGAGACTGGAATTCTATAGAGGGGCCCTACCAGCATGTCCAGTCATTGGTACCCTGAGGTAACTATGGCCTGTAAGAAGAGCTGACTTACAGCAGGGAGAGCTTTTATCCCTTTCTTAAAGTTACATCTAAAGTAGTTGTGGTTTTCTCCAGGGTTGTGGTGGGATATTTTTTTTTCCGTCAAAGCTAATACTTGTCTTTTCTGGGAATCAGGAGGCTGTTGGAATTTGACTGCTGCTGTGGCACTCAATGTAATTCCAGATTTGCACTCCTGCACAGGCTCTAGGCTGGCAGTCATGTAGGATCATCCTATCCTCTGTATCCACTCTGTCCGCCTGCTGGTTCTCTTCTTCTTAGGCACCTTTGGTACTTACAGAGCAAAATTTTGGTTATATTTGCCAGAGAAAATATGGTGGTTTACAATACTATATTAATTTAAGTACCTCCCGTGAGAGCATAAACTCTTTGAAGGCAGAATCCCTAATGCCTTGCCAATAGCAATGTCTAGTTTTCTAGGGAATCAATTGTTTTAATGTCATTTATTAAACACCTAGTTGCTAGTTTGCTTTATAATTTTCCATCGGTTATCTAATTCTCATGATGGCCCTGTTAAGTAGATACTATTCATCCATTTTCTTAGGAGGTAATTGAGCCTTAGATTAATTTAACCCTCTTTCTTAACTGCTCATTAGTAACTATTAAAAATGTTGATTGCGTATATGTATACACACACATGTATACATAACAATTGCATATATATATATGCATATATAAACAGTAATATTTCATAGGACTGTAGATCACCAACCTTTGTGTGACACTTCAGCTTAAAATAGTTTGCTAATTTTAAATGATCAAAAGAAAATACCCAAGGAGGGTCTGCTATGAGTGCACACATTAAAACCCTCTTTGCCAGAACAGAATCCTTTTGGGAGCCATAAGGATAACTTCAAATAAGAAACATTTGGCTTAAGTTTTAATGAGCCTTTAACATAAGGCTTAAGTCTTAAACAGCATGTACTATTTTTCATAAATTTTGAGACTTTGATGTTCATTTAGTTGTAAATATAAGCTTTGTATCATATGAAAGGCTTGTTATTCACATTGTGACTGGGAATCCTTGAAAATGAGAATTGAAATAATGTTAAAATCAGCAGTAAATAATTGAGTACTAGCTGCATGATAGCATGCCCAGTTACCCATTGTAACCTTTCTACTTTGATTATGGCTGTAAATGGTATCTGCAACTGTAGGGCTCAAATCATAAAATGAGAAAGTAAAATAAATTATTTTCAAACTTCCCTGTTTATTTCTCTTTGTGGTTCTCACCTGAATTGCAAATAGTAATTCAGGATTTTAAAGTGTTACAATATAACCTTAAAAATAAAATTGTGGATAATATAATTGGAGATTCTTGCTATTGAGGTAACAACTAAATGATATTTAGTGCATTCCTTGATGTAACAAATAAAAGTATTTCCTTGGGACCAGTGCTTTTAACATAATTTCTTTACTAGTTAAAACATTTCATGTTATCTGTTTAAAAAATGTGCTGGTGTGATTTCCTGCTCTGAAACCCTTTGTTTCTCTCCCACCAGACATGCACTGCCCTCCCTCCACCCGTCCCCACTCCCTTTCTAATGTGTTTGACACAGTTGACTCTCCGGTCAAATAGATTGGCTTTGTCCTTGCTTTGAGTTTCTGTCCTGATTCCTGCCTGCTCTTTTTCTCAGGAAGGCTGGGTAGGGTGGGGCTATGCTGGACAAAGACCCTCAGGATCTCTTTTTTAACTACTCTTTCCTGAAGCGCCAGCTCCATCCATCCTTTATCACCTTCACCTGGAGGTCTCCCATGGGGGCCTCAGAGCAGGAAGCCAGTCCCACTGCCATCTTGTCATTTCCCTGGAGTCATAGGTTCTCCTGTGATCCTTCTAGATGGGTCCCCTTAGTGCTCCAGGCAGGAAGGAACAGATAGCTTTCAGCTGCTGAAGAGGTCTACGTTTCTAATACTGCTCCCCAGTTTAATAATTTCCATACATCGTTCATGCAACTATTTTATCTTGCGCACAAGTCACAAAGCCCTCTCTTGTAGGTGTTGTGGCTCTGAATGTTTTTGGGAAAGGGAAAATAAGGAAGCAGAGTCATGGGGAGGAGGACGGTGTGCATGGCTGTACTGTGATTGGAGTGCGTCTGTCCTAGCTCATTAAGAGACTAAGGCACAGCATTAACTATTGAGGGCTTTTCAGAAGTTTGAAATCTAAACCCGAAGACTCTAGCCTTCTTTGAACATTTTATTAAAAATAAAAATCACAGATAATTTGTTCTAGATATACACAGGATAATAGACATTAGAAGTGGATACTGAGCAAAAACTGTACAGAAAAGGAAGGAGCAAGTGCTGGCTGCATTGAATAAGAAAAACACAGAAACTCATCCTTTCCTTTTCATGTTCAAGAAAAACTTCACATTTCATGCTCTATCAGAAAAATGCTTAGCAATCTAAAATCCAGCATTTTTCCTTTAGAATTCTTTTATATAAATTCTATGAAAAAAATAGGCTGATTATTTCAATATTTGTAAAATTCAGACTGAACTCCTAAATAATAAAAATTTAAATAGTCAACAGTTTGATTTCTTCTTAGAGGATAAAGTTATCTCACTGCTCAATACTTTTTACAGGTAAAAAGACACTACGAAGATACTTTTTTATTTTTCATAATTAAAAAGCACCTTTTTGAGAAAATATATTTTGAGCTACAGATTTTTCTAGTTGATGAAAGTAATTTTCATGATAGTGATTTATTATTTATTCTTATCCTAAGGACTATTTTTGGAACTTCATACATTAAGACTTAATTATCTATGGACTATAAATTTCACATTCTTGATTGGTACTGTAGTTAATACACTTACATGTTTTCTGCTATCAGATTTATGTGTTTCAGTTTAGATGCTATATAACTTCAAGGTAGTTTAAACTGCTGCCTAGCTATTGTGGCCTTTTTCATTGGATTCAGTTCTGTAATGACCTGTAGTTAGTTTGTTATAGTCAGTCTGTTATGAATTATAAGTACTGAGTTTTTTAAGCATTCTGTGACATTTCTGGTGTGTAATTATTTTTTTTTTTTGGTGTGGCTGTCTTATCTATGTAATAGGTAAGCATAGATCATAAAAGGAGATCTTTGATGTTAATTATCCTTTATGCCACTGCTTGTCTTGGCAATTTTATTTTATTTTTTGTTTTTTTTTGGTTTTGGTATCATTAATCTACAATTACATGAAGGACATTATGTTTACTAGGCTTCCCCCTTCACTAAGTCCCCCTCACATCCCCGTTCACAGTCACTGTCCATCAACATAGTAAGATGCTGTAAAATCACTACTTGTCTTCTCTGTGTTGCACAGCCCTCCCCGTGCCCCCCAAAACTATACATGCTAATCATAATGCCCCCTTTCTTTTCTTCCTGCCCTTATCCCTCCCTTCCCACCTGTCCTCCCCAGTCCCTTTCCCTTTGGTAACTGTTAGTCCATTCTTGGGTTCTGTGCTTCTGCTGCTGTTTTGTTCCTTCAGTTTTCCTTTGTTCTTATACTCCACATATGAGTGAAATCATTTGGTACTTGTCTTTCTCCACCTGGCTTATTTCACTGAGCATAATACCCTCTAGCTCCATCCATGTTGTTGCGAATGGTAGGATTTGTTTTTTTCTTATGGCTGAGTAATATTCCATTGTGTATATGTACCACATCTTCCTTATCCATTCATCTACTGATGGGCATTTAGGTTGCTTCCATATCTTGGCTATTGTAAATAGTGCAGCAATAAATATAGGGGTGCATCTGTCTTTTTCAAACTGGAGTGCTGCATTCTTAGGGTAAATTCCTAGAAGTGGAATTCCTGGGTCAAATGGTATTTCTATTTTGAGCATTTTGAGGAACCTCCATACTGCTTTCCACAATGGTTGAACTAATTTACATTCCCACCAGCAGTGTAGGAGAGTTCCCCTTTCTCCACAACCTCGCCAACATTTGTTGTTTGTCTTTTGGATGGTAGCCATCCTTACTGGTGTGAGATGATATCTCATTGTGGTTTTATATTTGCATTTCTCTGATGACTAGCGATGTGGAGCATCTTTTCATGTGTCTGTTGGCCATCTGAATTTCTTCTTTAGAGAACTGTCTATTCAGCTCCTCTGCCCATTTTTTAATTGGACTATTTGCTTTTTGTTTGTTGAGGTGTGTGAGCTCTTTATATATTTTGGATGTCAACCCTTTATCGGATCTGTCATTTTCGAATATATTCTTCCATACTGTAGGATACCTTTTTGTTCTATTGTTGGTGTCCTTTGCTGTACAGAAGCTTTTTAGCTTGATATAGTCCCACTTTTTCATTTTTGTGTTTGTTTCCCTTGCCCAGGGAGATATGTTCAAGAAGAGGTCACTCATGTTTATTTCTAAGAGATTTTTGCCTATGTTTTTTTCTAAGAGTTTTATGGTTTCATGACTTACATTCAAGTCTTTGATCCATTTCGAATTTACTTTTGTGTATGGGGTTAGACAGTGATCCACTTTCATTCTCTTACATGTAACTGTCCAGTTTTGCCAGCACCATCTGTTGAAGAGACTGTCATTTCCCCATTGTATGTCCATGGCCCTTTATCGAATATTAGTTGACCATATATGTTTGGGTTAATGTTTGGAGTCTCTATTCTGTTCCATTGGTCTGTGGCTCTGTTCTTGTGCCAGTAACAAATTGTCTTGATTACTGTGGCTTTGTAGTAGAGCTTGAAGTTGGGGAGTGAGATCCCCCCCACTTTATTCTTCCTTCTCAGGATTGCTTTATCTATTCGGGGTCTTTGGTGTTTCTATATGAATTTTTGAACCATTTGTTCCAGTTCATTGAAGAAAGCTGTTGGTAATTTGATAGGGATTGCATCGAATCTGTATATTGCTTTGGGCAGGATGGCCATTTTGATGATATTAATTCTTCCTACCCAAGAGCATGGGATGAATTTCCATTTTTTAGTGACCTCTTTAATTTCTCTTAAGAGTTGCTATTGTGAATGGAATTGTCTTCCTGATTTCTCTTTCTATTAGTTTATTGTTAGTGTATAGGAAAGCCACAGATTTCTGTGTGTTAATTTTGTATCCTGCAACTTTGCTGAATTCCGATATTAGCTCTAGTAGTTCTAGGGTTTTTTATGTACAATATCATGTCATCTGCAAATAGTGACAGTTTAACTTCTTCTTTACCAATCTGGATTCCTTGTATTTCTTTGTTTTGTCTAATTGCCATGGCTAGGACCTCCAGTACTATGTTGAATAACAGTGGGGATAGTGGTCATCCCTGTCTTGTTCCCGATCGCAGAGGAAAAGCTTTCAGCTTCTCACTGTTTAGTATGATGTTGGCTGTGGGTTTATCCTCATACATGGCCTTTATTATGTTGAGGTACTTTTTTATCGAGAGTTTTTTATTATGAATGGATGTTGAATTTTTTCGAATGCTTTTTCAGCATCTATGGAGATGATCATGTGGTTTTTGTCTTTCTTTTTGTTGATGTGGTGGATGATGTTGATGGACTTTTGAATGTTGTACCATCCTTGCATCCCTGGGGTGAATCCCACTTGGTCATGGTGTACGATCCTTTTGATGTATTTTTGAATTCGGTTTGCTAATATTTTGTTGAGTATTTTTGCATCTACGTTCATCAGGGATATTGGTCTGTAGTTTTCTTTTTTGGTGGGGTCTTTGCCTGGTTTTGGTATTAGGGTGATATTGGCTTCATAGAATGAGTTTGGGAGTATTCCCTCCTCTTCTATTTTTTTGGAAAACTTTAAGGAGAATGGGTATTGTATCTTCTCTGTATGTCTGACCAAGGTAAATCCATCTGGCCCAGGGGTTTTGTTCTTTGGTAGTTTTTTGATTACCACTTCAATTTTGGTGCTGGTAATTGGTCTGTTTAGATTTTCTGTTTCTTTCTGGGTCAGTCTTGGAAGGTTGTATTTTTCTAGGAAGTTGTCCATTTCTCGTAGGTTTCCCAGCTTGTTACAATATAGGTTTTCATAGTACTCTCTAATAATTCTTTGTATTTCTGTGGGGTCCATCGTGATTTTTCCTTTCTCATTTCTGATTCTGTTGATTTGTGTTGACTCTCTTTTCCTCTTAATAAGTCTGGCTAGAGGCTTATCTATTTTGTTTATTTTCTTAAAGAACCAGCTCTTGGTGTCATTGATTTTTGCTATTGTTTTATTCTTCTCAATTTTATTTATTTCTTCTCTGATCTTTATTATGTCCCTCCTTCTGCTGACCTTAGGCCTCATTTGTTCTTCTTTTTCCAATTTCAATAATTGTGACATTAGACCATTCATTTGGGATTGTTCTTCCTTCTTTAAATATGCCTGGATTGCTGTATACTTTCCTCTTAAGACTGCTTTTGCTGTATTCCACAGTAGTTGGGGCTTTGTGTTGTTGTCATTTGTTTCCATATATTGCTGGATCTCCATTTTGATTTGGTCATTGATCCATTGATTATTTAGGAGCGTGTTGTTAAGCCTCCATGTGTTTGTGAGCCTTTTTGCTTTCTTTGTACAGTTTATTTCTAGTTTTATGCCCTTGTGGTCTGAAAAGTTGGTTGGTCGGATTTCAATCTTTTGGAATTTACTGAGGCTCTTTTTGTGTCCTAGTATGTGGTCTATTCTGGAGAATGTTCCATGTGCACTTGAGAAGAACGTGTATCCTGTTGCTTTTGGATGTAGAGTTCTGTAGATGTCTATTAGGTCCATCTGTTCTAGTGCGTTGTTCAGTGCCTCTGTGTCCTTACTTATTTTCTGTCTGGTGGATCTGTCCTTTGGAGTGAGTGGTATGTTGAAGTCTCCCAAAATGAATGCATTGCATTCTATTTCCTCCTTTAGTTCTGTTAGTATTTGTTTTAGGTATGTTGGTGCTCCTGTATTGGGTGCATATATACTTAGAATGGTTATATCCTCTTGTTGGACTGAGCCCTTTATCATTATGTAATGTCCTTCTTTATCTTTTGTTACTTTATTTTGAAGTCTATTTTGTCTGATACTAGTATTGCAACACCTGCTTTTTTCTCTCTGTTGTTTGCATGAAATATCTTTTTCCATCCCTTGACTTTAAGTCTGTGCATGTCTTTGGATTTGAGGTGAGTCTCTTGTAAGCAGCATATGGATGGGTCTTGCTTTTTTATCCATTCTGTTACTCTGTGTCTTTTGATTGTTGCATTCAGTTCATTTACATTTAGGGTGATTATTGAAAGGTATGTACTTATTGCCATTGCAGGCTTTAAGTTTGTGGTTACCAAAGGTTCAAGGTTAGCTTCTTTACTATCTTACTATCTAACTTAACTCGCTTATTGAGCTATTATAAACACGGTCTGGTGATTCTTTATTTCTCTCCCTTCTTATTCCTCCTCCTCCCTTCTTCATATGTTGGGTGTTTTGTTCTGTGCTCTTTTTAGGAGTGCTCTCATCTAGAGCAGTCCCTGTAAGATGCCCTGTAGAGGTGGTTTGTGGGGGGCAAATTCCCTCAACTTTTGTTTATCTGGGAATTGTTTAATCCCTCTTTCATATTTAAATGATAATCATGCTGGATACAGTAGTCTTGGTTCGAGGGCCTTCTGTTCCATTGCATTAAGTATATCATGCCATTCTCTTCTGGCCTGTAGGGTTTCTGTTGAGAAGTCTGATGATAGCCTGATGGGTCTTCCTTTGTAGGTGACCTTTTTTTTCTCTCTGGCTGCCTTTAATACTTTGTCCTTGTCTTTTATCTTTGCCATTTTTATTATTATGTGTCTTGGTGTTGCCCTCCTTGGATCCCTTGTCATGGGAGTTCTGTGTACCTCTGTGGTCTGAGAGGTCATTTCCTCCCCTAGTTTGGGGATGTTTTCAGCAATTATTTCTTCAAAGTCACTTTCTATCCCTTTTTCTTTCTCTTCTTCTTCTGGTACCTGTATAATCCGGATATTGTTCTGTTTCGATTGGTCACTCAGTTCTCTTAAAATTCTTAGATCCTTTTATCTCTCTCTGCATCAGCTTCTCTGCATTCCTATTCTCTGTTTTCTAGTCCATTAATGGTCTCTTGCATCTCATCCATTCTGTTTTGAAGTCCTTCTAGAGCTTGTTTTATTTCTGAATTCTCCTTCCTTAGTTCTTGCATATTTCTCTGCAAGTCCATCAGCATGGTTATGACTTTTGTTTTGAATTCTTTTTCAGGAAGACTGGTTAAATCTATCTCCCCAGGTTCCTTCTCAGGGGAAGATATAGCAGATGTCGAAGCTGTCTGGGTTAATCTTCTCTGGATCAAATTTTTTTGCCTTTTTATGTTGATAGTTGCAATGGTGAGCTATTGACTTTTTGTCAGCTGGGAGAGCCAAGTCTTTTCACTTTCTCCTGGCCTTTCTTTACTGGGACAACTGCGATCCCTAGTGGCTGTGTTGGGCAATTTTGTGTAGACTGGGTCTCTGTATCTTGCCCGGCCGCTATGGAGGAAGCTCCCTTGCTGTAGGCGTGGCCAGCCTCAGGCCGCTGCTCTACTGTGGCGGGGCCCCGGAGGAGTAATGGATGGGGGGCTGTTTGGCTGTTAACCTCCATGAGGGGTCTCAGAGCTGTTGCCCAGGGGGTTAGTGCGCCCGGAGTTCCCTGGCATTTCCAGCTGCTGGGCTGTGACCCAGGATGCTTCCGTCCAGCTGTGGCGTCCCTGTCCCTTTAAGACTTTCAAAAAGCACTTGCTTTTCTTTGTCACAGGGGCGCCGGCTTCGGGACCCTCTCCAAGGTCTTGCTGTCCTGTTTCCCTAGTTTCCAGCACTCCATGCATGCACTGTGTCTGCGCTCTGGTGCGGATGGCTAGGGCTGGGTATTTAGCAGTCCTGGGCTCCCTCTCCCTCCCCGCTCCCACTCCTCTCCTCCTGCCAGGAGCTGAGGTGAGGGGCGCTCGGGTCCCACTGGGCCGGGGCTTGTATCTTACCCCTTTCACCAGGCGCTGGGTTCTCGCAGGTGTGGATGTAGTCTGGCTGTTGTCCTGTGTCTTCTGGTCTCTCTTTTAGGATTAGTTGTATTTGTTGTATTTTCAAAAATATATATGTTTTTGAGAGGAGATTCCTGCTGTCCTACTCACGCCGCCATCTTGTTTCTGCCTGTGTCTTGGCAATTTTTATGATTAAAAGCTGTGTGAAAAAAAAAAACATCTCTAGTATGCTGACAAGTCACTTGGGTAATCAGAGTTATTTTTTTGCAAGTTGATGTTGCAGTCAATTTTGGTTTTGAGATTTGTCCATATCAAAGCACATATTCTCTGCATTAACTGCTCTATATTATTTTATTAAAGGGAAAAACACCACAGTTTATTCCCCTATTAGGTTAAAACTTTTTCACTATCACAAATGAAGAGTTTTCATGCTTTTTAAACTTAGAGAAACAAATGTGCACATTCAGTTTGCAAGGAAGACCAACCATTTTTTTTCTCTAGTAAAAATAATAATAGCACATTCTTACTGTGTTTACATTGGTAGGACACACCTTAAGCTCTTTAAAAGTATTATGTCATTACTTCTCATATTCCTAGGCAGCAAGACCTATTTTTATTCCCCTTCAGTAAATGAGGAATCCAGTTCAGAGCTGTAAGTAACTTGACCAAGATCAGAAAAGCATATTAACAGGAGGATAACTACCACTTTTCTTTATGGGTTTGTAATTTTTGCAGTTTAATCATGCTTAATATTTTAAATTTAAAAGTAATCTCAATTAGGATAACTGGTGGGAAAATAAAAGGGCAGAAAGAGGCAGATAGGAGGAAAGGACATGGACTTCTCACTTAAGGCAGAATTGACATTGAAGTTGACTTTGCCTCCTATTAGCTGTGGGACTTGGGCTGGGAGAGCTTTCTTTACTTATTGGTAGGATTAGGACACCAAGACCTACCTCATAGGGCTGTTATTAGGTTGAGATGTTAGATGTACCTATATAATTTCCTTACATTATGCTTTGGGCATAATATGCATTAGAATATAAAATACCTTGTGATAATTTATTCATAGATAAATGAGGATATAAATTGCTAATCAACAGTTTTCAGAACAATTTGTTTCCCGTATTGAGCCAGTCTTTCATCTACAATAGATGAAATAAACTTGGGTGATAGATTTGGTAATCACTTGCAGGTGGATATTGAGTATAAAAATAAAAAATCATCACATTTTTTTACATTTCATATGACTAATAGTTAAACCAACAACATATAATGCTTTAAAATACCATTAATGGGTGTACTTAAAATAGTTCAAAGTCTTTTTTTTTTAATTTGTGTGTATTTTTCAGTAAATTAAGGTTGAGTTTTTTAGTAAGCATTGTGGTTTAGAATATGGAACTAGACTGCCTGGGTTTGAATGCCCAATTAGTTACTAATGATTTGTGTGACTGTGGGAAAGTCAGTTAACAGCTTTTGTGTGTCAATTTTCTTCTTAAAAAAATGCAGGTAATAATAGTTCTTACTTAGGTTGTTTGTGAAGATACATTGTGTGTGTGTGTGTGTGTGTGTGATTTTGAGACTTGTGTCTGACATAGAATAAATGCTTAATAAGAATTAGCAATATTTATTATTAGCAGAGGTTACCAAAGATGTAGAAAATTTGAGCACTGCTCTACTCAAGGGTACAAATCATTACTGTGTTCTTGTGTCAGAACAAATTTGAAGAAATAATTATAGTTGGTAATAGTATCAAGAATCTAGAGATAATGAACAAGGAGGAATTCCTCTGTAACTCTTTGGTAGAGTTGTTGTGCCCTTTCCTTGTGAAAGACACCTTCTTTCCTGAATTTAAATAACAGTTATTTTCTTGCTTAAGTTTTTTTTTTTACATCTTAAGTATATCCCAAACAGTATAGTTTTGACTGTTTTGTGAACTTAAGAAAAATATGCAATCATATAACAAATATTCTTTCAGTTAAGCTCATTTTGCTTAACTTTGAGACTCATCAGTGCTGATTGTTGTGGTTTATTTTTACTGCTGTATAGTATTCATCATATGGCTATACCATGATATTCATTCTATTGATAAATATTTCATATTCTCAACATGGCCAGTATTTTACATTTAAATAATGTATATGTATACACATAATGTAAATCAGCTTTATTTATATCTGATTTGCAAATAGTATAATAGACTCATTTTAAGAATACAGGTTGATGAGTTTTGGCAAACATATACACCCATGTGACCATCACAATATCACAATGTAGGACATTTCTATCAATTTCCAAAAATCTCTTTGGCCCATTATCAGTACATTACCATACCCTTTGCATCAGACTGATCTTATAAATTAGTTTTGCCTTCTCTAGAATTTCATATAAATGGAATCATACAGCAAGAAACATTTTGTGCATATCTTTTCCTCAACGTGGTGTTTTTGAGATGTACGCATGTTGCTGCCTTTCAGTTTGCTGTTGTTGAATAGTGTGTGACTCACAGTTTGTTTCACTGTTTTCATGCTGACATACATTTGGGTGTTTTTTTCTTGGAGCATATGAATGTGCATGTCTGTTGTATATATACCTAGGAGGAGAATTGCTGTGTCATAGGTATGCTTATGTCTGTCCTTCCACCAGTACTACACTGATTTAATTCAGTAGTTTAGTCTAAATATTGAAATCGAATTATATAAATTTTCCGGTTTTATTCTGACATTCTAGGTTATTTGTATATGCATGTAAATTTTAAAGTCACCTTGTTAATTTCTATAAAAAAGCCCACTGAAATTTTGTTTGGGGTTATGTTGATTCTGTATATCAGTTTGTGGAGAACTGACAACTTTGTGTCTTCCATTAACATGGTGTAACTTTATTTTCATTGTCTAATTTTACTCAACAATGTTTAATAGTTTTCAGTCTGTCTATTTTGCCCATATTTTGGTAAGTTTACCTCTTAGTACTTTTGTATACTGTTGTAAAAGTTGACTTTTCAAACTACTTTTCCAGTTGTTTATTGCTAGTATTTTGGAAAACTGTTGAATTTTTAAATAATTGCCTCTTATCCTGGGGCCTTGCCAGACTGACTTATTTGAGAAGTGTTTTTTTGTAAATTCTTGAGGATTTTCTACTTAATTATTAGCTAACCTTCGGCATATAAGATACTTTCCTTTATGATATTCATGCATCTTATTTCTTTCACTTGTCATATTGTGCTGGCTGAGACCTCTGAGATAATGTGAATATAAGTAGTGCAAACAGACCTCTTTTCCTTACTCCCAGTCTTAGGGGAAATCATTCAGTCTTTAACCATTAATTATGATGTAGGTTTTTCATAAATGCACTTTATTCAGTTGAGGAAGTTTTCTTCTATTTCTAGTATGCTGAGAGTTTTTGTCATAAATAAATGTTGAATTTTGTCAGTTGGCTTTTCTGGATCTGTTACAAGAATATAATTTTTCCCTTTATTTCCTTAGTGTGTTGAATTACGATTTTTCCAGTGAAAACCAGCTTTTACTTTCCTGGGGGTAAATTTCATCTTGTTCTCTTGTATTGCCCTTTTATATATTATTGAATTTGATTTGCTGATATTTTGTTAATGGTTTTTGCATCTAAGTTTCTGAGGAATATTTATCTGTAGTTTTTTTTTGATGATTTTGTATCAGTAATACTGGCTTTATAGAATGAACTAGGAAGTAGTCCCTCCATCCTTATTTTCTGAAAAAGTTTGTGTGGGATTCCTATTATTTCCTCCTTAAATGTTTTATGGAATTTAACAGTGAAATATCTGTGCCTAGACTATTTGTGGGTAGGTGATTAATTACTAAATTAAATTTCTCTAACAGATACAGGGATATTGAGACTTTCTATTTATTCTTTGTGTCATATTTGATAATGTGTAGCTCAAGTTTTTCCATTTCATTTAAATTGTTGAGTTTATTGGCATAAATTTTTTCTTAATAATCTGTAATTATCCCTTTATGCTTGTAGGATTTATAGTGATGTCCTCTCCTTCATTTCTGATATTAATTTATTCCTCTGGCTCACTATTATTTTCCTTCCCTGAGGTTTAATAATTTTATTGCTCTTCAGAGAACCAGCTTTTGGTTACAATGATTTTTAAATTTTGCTCCTATTCTATTTCATTGGTTTCTACTCTTTTTCTATATCCTTGCTTGTAGTTACTTTAGCATATGTATATTTAAGAGAGGTTAAGAACACTGTCATGAACCTTACATTTAGATGGGAAAGCAGTAGAACTCTTTCATAGAGTGGTTAGGTATTCATTTCCCTCTGTTCCTCCAGTGTTTTTCTTTGTCATTGCTACTTATCTGTAATATCTCCCTCCTAAGGCTGTAAGAACTTTGAGAAAATGTCTTGTGTATTTTTCACTCAATATTACAAAGCTGATGGCAGAAAAACTACATAAATACCAACATCTAGTTAGAAAATTAGTTTCTCACAGGGATATGGCTAACAGTTTTTAGATTCTTTTATGTGCATACTAGCATTGGACAAATATATTTATTTACTTTTCTGTATTTGAAATAGGAGAAGCAAACATTTGTAATATCCATTGAAATCTCTTTCCTTTAAGCCTATTTAGAGAAATACATTTGTGGAATTTGGCCATTCTGTTTAATTAAAATCAAACTTACTTTTGAGTATTGTTTTTTTCTACTGAAAATAATCTAAGTCTTCATAATTAATCCTTTTACTTAAGATAGTAATGTATATATTTTTACCTATCTGTTTTAATTTATCTACTTTTCCCTTTGCTTTAAGCTATTTCCGTGAGAGAAGAAATACTGCTACTTCATCTGGGAAGTCTGTGACACAGCAAAGTGAGTCTCAGCTTTTAAAGTGTCTGTAAAAGTCATTTGAGAGTCTTAAATGTGTTAAAAAATGTAATCAAACAGGCAGCCCACCTGTAGAATAGGGAATAATGTGAATAAGCATCTGCTAAGGTCCATAGTACTTCAGACACTTTTAAAGGTGAGTGAATAAAAGACAGTAATATGTACTCAGACTCCTGGAAATTTGCACATGCTTATGTAAAAATATTTTTTTTGTACAGGCTTCATTTATCATTAGTCACATTCAAAGGCATTTATTTTCACTAAATTAAGTGGTTTCTGACAGCCTGGCCACAGGACATAGATTTATGGAATGTAATTTTGCCATGGTAACAGGAAAGGGCTGACATTGCTTTGGTAAATTGATCGTTGACAGAGGATTTTCTTTCATTTTGAAAATTTGCTTCTACAAGTTCAGGAACATTCTTTTCAACAGTAAGATATCAAGTATTTGGCTACTAAATCTTAAGAAAAGTTTTGCCATAGCAGAAAATCTAAGTGTTGAGAATTCTTCCTTGAAGATTGGTGTGATTTAAGGATGGTGGAAATTCTCTTGAAATTATTTACAGATGTGTCAGTAGCTATAGTATTAGATTATATTAAGTGGATTCTGATATTTGAGTGTAATGACAGTCATTACAATAGTGAACTTTCAATAATTATTGAAAATTATAGTAGAATTAAGATAAATTTTCTGTCATTAATACTATTTAGGAATTAACAGAAATGTCATCAGGACAATTTCCATTGTATGTGGGAAAGGTGCTTAATTATATTAATGTGGATCTTAGAGTTTACAAAGGACATATATGAAAAGTCACATTTTAAGAAACAGTGAGCTCTATGTCTTGGTTGTGAAGTAAGGGGTATTTACAGTGAGCACTGCATCAAGAAGACCATGGGGAGAGTTTATTGGAGATAAGAATTATGAGCATAATTTTGGACTGTCAGAATAAAGCTGAAGTTGTGATTATTGCTGTAAAATAATTAAACATGGCTTTTTAAAAATATTTAACTTTATTCACATCTTTCCATTGTCATCCTATAATTCCCCCCAAAAGATTCAAATGAGGAGAATTCATCTTCTATTTTTCCTTATGGAGAGACCTTTCTCTTCCAGAGACTAGAAAATTCTAAGGTTAGTCCCATACATTTTTTTTCCCCATATTCAATTCTTTGCTCTTCTGTCTATATTTGCCTCTTCATATTCTATAAGCTGTTTGAATATGTTATACTGAAGAACTTTACAGTCAGTAAAATTCTGTTTAGCAAGATCATGGCAAATTTATATCTTTAAATATGTATCACAAAAACATTTCAGTTTGATTTCAAGAATAGAGGACAGTGGGTTTTTCAAGATTTGCCACAAGACAAGCTACTTAAAAAAAAAAAGAAGAAGAAGAAGACAAACTCCCATAGAAAGCAAGCAAACAAAAAACTCCCTAGATTTTGCTTTGCTTTGCACCTAAATACAGACTTCTGGCTATTTACATATCTTAATTATTCAGCCTCTCACTTGGTCCTTCCTCTCCAGTATTTGTATTCCTTTTGTATTTTATTTCTTAGCCATACTAAAAGAGAAGTTGGAAGACACAAGTAAGAGGGAAAGTAAAAAAAATTTGTTCTTGGTTAGCATGTTTTATATATCTTAGTTGAAATAATCTATTATTAATGATTTAAATAGGTATCAAAAGGCTACTGTTTGTTAAAGTCTCCCTAATTCATTGTTTTTCCTGAAAATTGGTCTAAACAATTAGATATTTGTTTAATAAAACTAACTCCAGACATTGTGGATCTTTGTAGCATATTGCTACCCTAAAAAAAATACTTTTTTTTTAAAATAGAAAAAGTCTATAAAGAATGAATTTTGGACCAGTGAAAAAACACTCAAGAGGGAAACAACCACTGAAAGAAACTCTTTTTTTGTCAAATCAAGGTATGAGTCTATGATTGATGATGATTCTTTTGAATAGAATGTTACGTAAGGTTGACTTCTTGCTCATATTTCTAAGAAAATAATTTATAAAAGTTCAAATCTTTCTAAATGTTTCAATGACAGCACTCATTTTAATAATTGGATTTAGAAACTATAAATAGAGCATATAGTGGTATTCTGTAACAGATTACTTTTGTTTTTCCCTAATTGAAACCAAAGTGGCAAATATGTGGTGACCATTATTACACTTCAAAGATGCAAAGTCATGTGTTGATGTGGGACAATGCAAGAAGTATCACTATATGAGGTGCAGAATTTTGACAAACGTAATGTTATCTTTTTTTTATTGTAAGTTCAGCACTGAGGAGTAGCTTGATAATTATCCACTTACTGAGATCATACATGAAATTAAGTTTGTGAGGCACCAACTTAGATTTTATTTTTTTCTCAGCCTTGTTAGAACTTGGTGTACTGCATCTTTACCTTATGTTCCTTTTATCTTCTGTTTTATCCTTCATTTTCCAAGGCTAACATTTTTGTGGGTTTCCTTAAATTGAATCTAAATAATTGAGTATCAGTAAGCATTTCATATGAGCATATTATAATGCAAAGTCTGAAAGAGGCCAGGTTAAAATCATTCTTTAAGGAACTAATGGTTTTTAGAACAGTATCCAAAAGGATGTAATTTGACCGCTAGGCATATCTGTTTCACTTATTAGCAAAAAACTTCTTTGTAATGAGTTTTATTATACATAAATAGCTGAGTGAATCTGTTTTTTCATTCCTTAAATCTATAACAATATGCTTAGCCATTATGAATGCATTCCATTAAATAGTGTGTTATATAACATTTACCTTCTGAGTGTATTCTGACCCCTTCTCATTTTCTAGCTTACAATACAATGTAATGTAATTTTCCTCAGTAGGGTTGCAAAATAGTTGGTAAAAGGTCTAACCCATCATACATACTCCCTGTTTTATTATGATGGAGCATAACATCCTTGGAGTTGATTAATGGGAGAGCTAGACAAGGGACAAATTTGGAAGCAAGATCTAAAAGCAGATGAGTTAGTGGTTCATAAGGTTTTCAGGGCCTAGAGGTTGAGCTTGCTACTTAATGGTGCTGGTAAAGATGTTCAATTGTGATACAAAGAATACAGTCAATCTCCAATCTTACCACTTACATCCAACCCCCAAAATAAACAGATCAGGTTAAATAATACACAAGAGATAATATACTACTTCTAGTAGTGTTCAAATATGTCTTAGGATACTGAGATATTTCTATTTAATTTTTCCAGAAGTGTTTTAAAAATTATCAAATGGGTTACTTGAACTGTAAGATTTTCTTGACCTTAAATTTCTGTGATTGGTTGTTTATAAATTAAGAAAGTAACCAGTGGCTTATCAGACATATAGCACTTTGAAATGTTAACACCATTCTTTTCCATTTAGCATATATGATAACAGGAAGGAGAATGTAAGTGAAGACAAAGTAGAAGATATTTGGATCCCTCGAGAGGACAAAAACAATTTTCCAATAGACTCTGCTTCAGAATCAGAATATTCAACAGTAGAAGAATGTTTTCAGAGTTTAAGAAGAAAAAGTTCAAAGGCATCTAAATCCAGGACTCAGAAGCCATTGAATTTGGACCCTATTAATAGGCATAGTTATCCCTTAAGCTCAACAAGTAGAAATGCTGATTCATCAGTTATTTCCTCAAATGTAATATCTCCCTATGCCTGCTTTTATGGATCATCTGCAAGGAAGATTAAATCGGGATGGTTGGACAAACTCTCTCCTCAAGGGTATGTATTTCTTTTTTTCTTAAATAGCATATTTTTAATGAAAAATTTAAGTTTATCTATTTCTAAACCTGCTAGATTGCTACTCCTCCTCCCCTGTCCCATGCAAACAAATACAGTTTTTACAGATTTTTCAGTACACTTTTGCAGATGCTGTTCTTCAGACATAAAGAGGGACATGTGCAATGTCCTGTATGGAATGCTGGGTTAAGCTCCTGAGCGGCAAATTAAAACAAAGTTATGATTTCCCACCTATACCCTTAATGTTAGTTTCTAACTTTGTACCAAAATATACTGTATCCCAATTTGTAAAAATAACAGAAAAATAGCACAGATTGAGGTGGTATTCTTGGCCTCCAGTGTTTGATGTTTGCTCATATCATAACAGTTTTGTAATAGTAAGTCCTGTTGTAGTTAGGGGAAAGTATGTCATTGCTAGATTTTGGGCTTCACTGTTACTGATATATTGTTGTGATTCTTGTATGTTGCACAGAAGGTCAGAGTCCCTTGAATGTTCTATTTTTAAAAACAGATTAATCATTTCAGATGTTTACAAAGAAATCTCTCCCTTAAGTATTTTACAGTACTGAGAAACCTTTGGGGAAGGCTTATGTTTAATTAGAATTGTTCTCTGGCATCCTGATTTTTTAATGTCCTTTGGAAATGTTTATTTGAAATGTTCCACATGAGTTATTAAACTGTGTTGGGATTAAATCTCTCATATTTAAGTAGTTAATGTTGTGAGTCCCTACAATGTGTTGGTTTTCTCTGCTACTACCCTGAAAATGTACATCATTTCTAGAAGCCTTGGTTTGAACTAAAGTACTTTTTATTAATAAAAATGTTACCAGAAGCATAAGTTGATTACTGAGAGCAGGAATTACATTTCCTAAGAATGCAAAAACTGCATGGTTGTATTGCTTTGATTTAAAAGAAATATGTGTGACTGGCCAAGAAGCATGAATTTATCAGATCTGAAACAGCTGTTTTTTTCTTTATAGGAAATTTGTAATAAAAATTAAACTCTAGACACTGTATTAGCTGAAAATCTGCAGTTGCCATTGGCAGTTCTGGTGTACATTAACAGAGCAGTGACTCTGTGTTCTTTTTATAATTCTGTTTCCCACCTAAACAAAACAGACAAAACAACTTTAATGGTTAATACTTATATGGTTAATATGTTATGTGATTGTATCCTTTCAGCAAATTGGGTGTTGAAATGAACAGAAGCAGAGTCCTTCTTAGTGTCAGTTATTTTGTCTCACTCCTTTCTGGTTACATTAAGAAGACAAAATAGTCAGCTGTGCCTACTTTTCATCAGCTGTTAGTGTTATTGTAAATGCATCCTCAAATGGCAGAAGTATGAGTCAGCAGTCAAATGTGTACACTGGTGGAATGAGACAATGAGGTTGAATATTCTCAAATATTTCATTTCTGTAAAGTGTTTTGGGACATCCTAGTGCTGTCTTAAAGTATCACCAGAAGGTTTAGCGGACACTAGGAACAGAGCCCCTAGCAGCTGTGGTTTCCTGCATGATCTCTGGTGGTACCTTGCTCTTCACAGGATTGGTATGTTTATGCTGCAGGCACACTGAGAAAGCTTCACCATTATTGGTCACCTCTGGGAGAGTTAGATATTTTCCCTCTCTCTTTTTTCAGCCTTTCCATCCTTCCTACTCTGAACCTGCCCAAGGTTAGATGCTGTAAGTTTTCTAGATTTATATTTTTTCATTTTAGGAGAAATAATTGAGTTTTCTGGCTGAAAAGTTTTTCTCCTAGATACCAGGATGAATGGAGATTGGAAGCTAAACAAAGGAGCTTGTTATGTCACTGAAAAATTTAAAAAAAAACAGAACTCTTCTACATGATTGTATTGCTTTGATTTAAAAGAAATATGTGGGACTGGCCAAGAAGCATGAATTTATCAGATCAGATGTACAATCTGAATTTTTCCTTTTCCTAATTAGACTTTCTAGATTATTATGAGGGTGTTCAATGTATTCACTAAATAGACAAAGTGATGCCAACCCATTCCTTATGTAGAGGCTACAGAGCTTTGTTTAACTCATGGTCACATGTATCTTTGGTGTGTGTAGCACTGATTTAGATGGCATTCTGAATTCCATAGAGAAGGTACCAGCAAACTTTCTGTGAAGGGGTAGATAGTAAATATTTTAATCTTTATAGCCATATGATCTCTGTGGGAGATCAGCAACTCAGCAGTTATAGCATGAATGCTGTCATAGAGAATATGTAAACAAGTGGATGAGACTATGTTTCAATAAAACTTTATTATAAACACAGATAACAGACCAGTTTTGGCATGTGGGCCATAGAGGCATAGAACAGATTACATGGTCAACTCAAATCTTATACCAGGTTCCTCTGTCTCTTCTGGGTCCCAAATAGAATATTATAACTTGATTACAAAACAGGGAAACTGCTTTCTATTTATTCTGTTAAACAAAGAAGTAATAAGCAGGTGCCCTCCTTGGTGACCTTTGTATTTCTTTCTATATGGAATGTTCTTACCTGGAGAGCAACAAGGCTTGTCCTGGCCCTGTGTCTCCTTTACACTGAGGCCTTGACAACAAATTTAAGATTATCACTGTCTCTCTCCCTCACTTTCCCATCACTTCCTTAATTACTTTATTCTCCTCTGCAGGCCTCATATCCTAGATGATTTATTTATTTCATATGTGCTCCATAGGGATCGTCCTCTCTACTGACTTTTGTTTACTGTGGTATCCACAGCAGCTAGGACATTGCTTGGCATGTGATAGGTGCTCTTACTATTTGTTGTTGAATGAATCAGTAAAAAGCTTAGCATTAGAGATAATTTTTTCTTCTAATTTTTCTGAAACAGCTGTTTTTTTTCTTTATAGGAAATTTGTAATAAAAATTAAACTCTAGACACTGTATTAGCTGAAAATCTGCAGTTGCCATTGGCAGTTCTGGTGTACGTTAACAGAGCAGTGACTCTGTGTTCTTTTTTATAATTCTGTTTCCCACCTAAAGATACTTACACATATTGTCAAAGCACTGTTCAAAAACAAATAGCCACTCTCAGTTATGCTTCTCCAAATAGCAACCATCCTCAGTCATGAGTGACATTAAACAAAATAATCAAATTCATAATCTGGATTTGATTCACATGATGGTCTATTTGCTTTTGAAATGGAAATACCAGTTTTGAATCAATGCACAATGTATGAAAACTGCCCAATATTTAGTAAGAAAATAATTGTGTAACATCTTGCAACTAAAGAAATATTGAAACATTTCCAGTTGAGCTTAAAGTGTGAAAACTTATTTAAATATTTGAATGATTGAAATATAATGTAGTCTGATACTATCAGTTTGAAAAAAGTGTATGGATGAAACTTGATAAAATGTTGGACTTGTATCTGTTATTAGTGTTTCAAATAGGTCAGGAAGATTAAAAACTTAATAAATGTCATTGCTTTAACAAATCTACTGGGTTTTGAGATAGAAAAACAAGTCTCTCCTCCTCCTCTTTCCTAGCTGTTACTAATAAGCTCAAGCTTTTCAGCAAATCTAAATATAGAGGACTGGATATAATTTATTCCAGCATTTCCCAAATATGTAACTCAGAGCAAGAGTTCTGTCAGTTGCTGTAAAGAAAACCAAATGTGTGAATGTGCTGTACCCCTCTAGGAGATGCACATATTGAAATATCCAAGAATATCTGCAACAGGGAAAAACCCTTTTGACTTCTTTAACTTGTTATTTTCTACAGATGTTTGTGTGCTCATGGAGCATATTTATAAAAACTGCAGTGAATTCATATTTTACCTGACAAGATGTTTTAGGACTTTATTACTTACTCAGCTAAATTATCCATTTTTTTTAAAGTTATTATTAATTTTTTAACCATGAGAAGCATTGTGTGGTAATGTGAGCCAGGGATGACAGAAGCTAAACATTTGAGGCTAACTCAGCAACTTGAACGTTAATATGCTTAAGAATTTCTGGAGAAATACAAAGGCAAGCAAGATGTGTGTGTGTTTTTTTCTTACTGAAGTATCATTGATATACATTCTTATATTGGCTTCAAGTATACAACACAGTGGTGTCACAGTTACCCTTACTATTAAATCCTCACCCCAACTAGTGCAGTTACTATCTGTCAACATAGGAAGCTGTTATAGAATCCCTGGTTATATTCTCCATGCTGTACTACTATCCCCATGACCAACTTATATTATGATTCAGAATTTTTGTGTCTCTTCATACCCTTCTTCTCCCCCACAAATCACCCCAGTCCATCCCCCAAGGAACCATCAGTCACTTCTCAGTGTCTGAGTCTACCGCTATTTTGTTCATTTTGTTTTTGAGTCCACAAATAAGTGAAATCATACAATATTTGTCTTTCACTGCCTAGTTTATTTCACTTAGTGAAATACCCTCTGGGTTCATCCATGTTGTTGCAAATGGTAGGATTTCTTTTTTTATGGCTAAATAATATTTCATTGTGTATATGCACCACATCTTTATCCACTCATCTACTGATGGACACTTAGGTTGCTTCCATAGCTTGGCTGTTGTAAATAATGTGGCAATAAACATAGGGGTGCATACCTTTTTGAATCAAGGATTTTGTTTTGTTTTATTTGGGTAAATGCCTAGAAGTAGAATTACTGGGTCAAATAGTATTTGTATTTTTAGTTTTTTGAGGAACCTCCATACTGCTTTCCACAAGGGCTCCATAATTGATATTCCTACCAACAGTGTAGGAGGGTTCCCATTTCTCCACATCCTCGCCAACACTTATTGCCTGTCTTTTGAATAATAGCCATTCTGACTGGTATGAGGTGATATCTCATTGTGGTTTTGATTGGCATTTCCTTGATGATTAGCAATGTGGAACATCTTTTCATGTGACTGTTGGCCATCTATATTTCTTCCCTGGAGAAATGTCTGTTCAGGTCCTCTGCCCATTTTTTTAATAGGGTTGTTATTTTGGTGTTGAGGTATATGAGTTCTTTATATATAATTTTGGATGTTAACCACTTATTGGATAAATCATTTACAAATGTATTCTCCTGTACTGTAGGTTGTCTTTTTGTCCTGCTGATGGAGTCCTTTGCTGTACAGAAGCTTTTTTGTTTGATGTAGTCCCACTTATTCATTTTTTATTTCCTTTTCCCAAGGAAATATGTCCAGGAAAAAATTGCTCATGCTTATGTTCAAGAGATTTTTGCCTATGTTTTCTTCTAAGAGTTTTATGGTTTCATGTCTTACATTCAGGTTTTGATCCATTTCGAATTCACTTTTGTATATGGGGTTAGACTATAATCCAGTATCATTCTCTTGAATGTAGCTGTTTAGTTTTCCCAACACCAGTCATTGAAGAGGGTGTCTTTTCCCCATTGTATATTCTTGACTTCTTTCTTATATATTAATTGACCATTTATGTGTGGGTTTATAATTAGACCCCCATTCCATTCCATTGATCTATGGGTCTGTTCTTCTGCCAGTACCATACTGTTTTGATTACCAGAGCTTTGTAGTGTAGCCTGAAGTCAGGGAATATAATACCCCCAGCTTTGTTCTTTCTTCTCAGGATGGCTTTGGCTATTTGAGGTCTTTTGTGCTTCCATATGAATTTTAGAATTACTTGTTCTAGTTCATTGAAAAACGCTGTTGGTATTTTGATAGGCATTACATTAAATTTGTAAATTGCTTTGGGCAGGATGGCCATTTTGACAATACTAATTCTTTCTATTCATGAGTACAGAATATATTTCCATTTATTTATGTCTTCTTTAATTTCTCCCATGAGTGTCTTAGTTTTCAGAGTGCAGGACTTTCACCTCCTTTGTTAGGTCTATTCCTAGGTATTTTATTCTTTTTGATGCAATTGTAAATGGAATTGTTATCCTGATTTCCCTTTTTTAGTTGGTTGTTAGTATATAGGAATGCAACAAATTTCTGTTTATTAACTTTTTATCCTGTAGCTTTGCTGAATCCAGTTACTTGTTCTAATAATTTTATGGTGGAGTCTTTGTCATTTTCTGTGTATAATATCATGTCATTTGCAAATAGTTACAGTTTAACTTCTTCCTTATCATCTTGGATGCCTTTTACCTATCTTATCAGCTGTGGCTAGGACCTCCAGTACTATGTTAAATAAAAGTGCTTAGAGTGGACATCCTTGGTTTGTTCCTGATCTTAGAGGAAAGAAAAGCTTTCAGTTTTTTGCCTTTGAGGATGATGTTACTCTGGGATTTCCATATATAGTCTTTATTATGTTGAGGTACGTACCCTCTATATCCATTTTGTTGAGAGTTTTTACCATGAATGGATGCTGAATTTTTTCATTCTTTTTCAGCATCTATTGAGATGATCATGTGGTTTTTATCCTTCTTTTTGTTAATCTGGTGTATGACTTTGATTTATGAATATTACACCATCCTTGCATCCCTGGAATAAATCTCACTTGGTCTTAATGGATAATCCTTTTGGTGTATTTTTGAATTCAGTTTGCTAGTATTTTGTTGAGGATTTTTGCATCTATGTTCATGAGGGATATTGGTCTATAATTTTTATTTTTTGTAGTGTCTGTTTTCGGTATCAGAGTGATGCCTTTTAGAATGAGTTTGGAAGTATTGTATTCCTTTCTTTTCTTCTTTTTGAATACTTTAAGAAGGATGGGTATTAGCTCTTCTTTAAATGTTTGATAGAATTCAGCTGTGAAGCCATCTGGTACTTGAGTTTGTTTCTTGGGAGTTTTTTTGATTACCAATTGAATTTTGTTGCTTGTAAATGGTCTGTTCAATTTGTAATTTTCGGTTTCTTCCTAGATCTGTCTTGGAAGCTTTTAGAATTTTAGAATTCTAAATTTTCCTAGGAATTTGTCCATTTTTTTCTAGGTTTATCCAATTTATTCACATATAATATTTCATAGAATTTTCTATTAATTTTTTTTGTATTTCTTTGGTATCTGTTGTGACTATTGCTTTTTCATTTTTTATTTTGTTTCTTTGTATGATCTCTTTTTTTCTTAAGTCTGGCTAGGGGTTTGTCTATTCTGTTTATTTTCTCAAAGATCCAGGTCTTGGTTTTGTTGATTTTTGTCTACTTTATTCTTTATTTATTTGTTTCTCCTCTGATCTTTATTATATCCCTCCTTCTGCTAACTTTAGGTTTCATTTTTTCTTCATTTTCCAGTTTCTTTAGTTGTCAGATTAGACTGTTTATTTGGGATTGTTCTTATTTCTTGAGGTAGGCCTGTAATGCTATGTACTTCCCTCTTAGAAACGCTTTTGAGATGTCCCAAAAATATTGGACTTTTGTATTTTTGGTTTCATTTGTCTCTTTCTATAGCTTGATTTGTTTTAATTTGTTCATTGATCCCTTGATTATTTAGAAACATCTCCTTTAGCCACCATGTGTTCGCAGGTTTTTTAGTTTTCTTTGTGTAATTTATTTCTGGTTTCAACCATTTTGGCCTGGGAAGTTGCAGATACTATTTCAATCTTTTTGAATTTATTGAAGTATCTTTTGTAGCCTAATATGTGATCTGTTCTGGAGAATGATCTGTGTACACTTGAGAAAAATTATGTATCCTGCTATTTTGGGATGGATGTTCTGTAGATATCTGTTAAGTCCATCTGATCTAATGTGTTATTGAGAGCCTCTGTTTCCTTATTTATTTTCTGTCTGGTTGATGTCTGTTGATGTGAGTGCTGTATTAAAGTCATCTACAATGAATGAGCTGCACTCTATCCCCCCTTTTAATTCTGTTAGCATTTGTTTTACAGATTTAGGTGCCCCTATATTGGTTGCTAGATATTCATAACGGTTATATCCAATTGTTGGACTGACCCCTTTATCATTGTAATGACCTTCTTTGTCTCGTTACTTTGTTTCAAAGTCTGTTTTGTCTGATGGAAGTACTGCTACTCCTGCTTTTTTCTCCTTATTACTTGCATGTAATATCTTTTTTGATCCCTTCACTTTTAGTCTGTGTATGTCTTTGGGTCTGAAATGGGTCTCTTATAGGCAGCGTATAGATAGGTCTTGTTTTTTTATCCATTCTGCCACTCTATGTCTTTTGATTGGTGCATTCAGTCCATTTAATTTAAGGTGATTATTGATAGATATGTACTTAGTGCCATTTTATTAATTGTTTTCTGGATGTTTTTGTAGCTCCTCTCTGTTCCTTTCTTCCTCTTATACTCTTCTCTTGTTATTTGATAGGTTTTTTTTAATGTTGTGAATGAACTTCCTTTAAAAGTTTTTTTTTGTGTGTGTGTGTGTACCTATTGTAGGCTTTAGTTTTGTGGTTACCAAGAGTTCAAGGATAGCTTCCTTACTATATAACAATCTATCTAAAATTTCTGATTACTCTATTTCAGGCACACTCTAAACTAAAGGTACTTCTGTTTTTCTTCTTCCTCCTCCTCATCCAGACTTTCTGTATTAGATGTCATAATCTGCACTTTTTGTGTATCCCTTGACTGATACTATGTGTGGCTGATTTTGCTTCTTTTGTGTAGTTTTGGTTTTGTGCTTGCTTGGTAATTAATCAGTCTACTATCTTTACTTTGGGTTTGTTTTCTCTGGTGAAAGCTATTTAGCCCTAGGGACATTTCCATCTATAGCAGTCTCTTTAACATACCCTGTAATGCTGGCTCAGTGGTGGTGAATTCCATCAACTTTTGTTTATCTGGAAATTGTTTGCTTCATATTTAAATGATAGTCTTTCCAGATGAGAATTCTTGGAGGTCCTTCTGTTTCAGTACATTAAATATATCATTTCAGTCCCTTTTGGCCTATAAAGTTTCTGCTGAGAAATCTGATGATAGCCTGTTGGGGTTTCCCTTATAAGTAATCCTTTTTCTTTATCTGGCTGCTTTCAGTACTCTCTCCTTATCCTTAAACTTTGCCATTTTAATTATTATACGTATTGTTGTTGTCTTCCTGGGGTTCCTTTTGTTAGGGGCTCTCTGTGCTTCCATAACCTGAGTGTCTCTTTCCTTCCCTCATAGCATTCTTTCATTCCTAGAGATTCTTTTCCTCTCTGTTTCTCAGCTTCATTGTTTTCCTGCCTGCCGTCTAATTTCCGTCTCATTGATTGTCTCCTCTACTTGCATTAATCAATTATTCATTCCCTCCATTGTATATTTTAATTCAGTTACTGTATACTTAAGCTCTGAGTGGCTCTTTTTCAACTATTCTATCTCTTTGTTGAAGTCTTCCCTGAGATCTTCATTACTTTTCTGCAGATCAGTGAGCATATTTATGACTGTTACTTTGAAATCTATATCAAGAAGCCTGGTAGTCTCTGTTTCATTTAGCCTTCTTTCTGCTGTCTTATCATGTAGTTTTGTTTGGAAAATATGCCTCTGTCTCGTCATTTTGTCAAGGTTTCTGTGTTTCTTCTTTTGTATTAGATTGCTCTGCTATGCTTCCTGAACTATAGAGTAATAATAGCTTTATGAAGGAGGCATCCTGTGGTGCCCAGAAGCTCAAGATTCTTTACTCTCCAGTGCCTGGTTCTCCTTTACTGTGGAGACCCAGTTGTTCTTAATGGGAAAAAGGCAGGACTGCCTTTCTGTCTGCCAGCCAGTTGTGGTTTATCTCAGTCCACTGAGTTCTGCAGTTTGCCTCAGCAGGCCCTTTGTGATCAGAGCAGTAGCTTCTGCTGGGATTGTTGTAGGCAGGGCTTCCCTCTGTCTTTCCTGGGGTGATGGATGGCGGGGCTTTTGGGTTAATGGTGTGGGTGTGGCAGTTGCATTCTCTGGGATGGCACCTAGCTTGGCTGCCTGCGGAGAGGAAGGAGCTCTGGGAATGGCTCCTGCAGGAGCCTCCCAGCTATGCTGAGACAGGGTTTGAAAAGCTGGGACAGCCACCTCCTGCCTCCCAGGCAGCAATGTCTGACACTGCTGGATCAAGTGAGCTGGTGCGCCTGTGGTGTGCAGGGATGCACCATGGGACTGACCCACCAGTGAAGGGGATGGAGTGTTTGGGACTCCCTTGAATGCCCGAACTGTTGTGCTGAGGGAGGGCTGGGGATTTATCATCCACCTGTCTTTTCTCCTGTGGGAAGGGTTCCTTCTAACCCTCACCCTTCTGACACTGCTTCTGCTGCTGGCAAATCTTTTAAACTGCTGCCTCTGTTTTTCGTCTCAGTAGACCAGTGGAGCATGCCTGTCCTCTGTAAGTGGCTGAAGTTCTAGCATCTTAGAATGTTCCAACTGTCCCTGGTGTGCAGCCCCAGTAATTACCAGAACCAAATTGTCTTGCCAGTGGGTTTCAGCCCCAGGCAAGTTCACTCTAAATTTGGTGAGACCAAATAATGACAGTGGAATGATCTTGAAGAAGGGTTTATGCCCAACTTTATTCCCACAGTGTCAGGTCAAGCACTAGAATCCCATCCACCTCAGAGCAAGTCCGCATGCAGCAAGCCAGTTTCTGCCTCTGGGCCTCTCTGCCCCTACAGCTGTCTCAGTCTTTGTCCTCGTTGCTGCCCCCACTCCAGCCTCTGCTCTCCTGCAGCCATGAAGCCTGAGCACTGGGTAGAGCTTTTTATATAGAGAGAGAGTCAATAACAATGTATTGCCCACACATATGTAACGAGCAAGTGGACTAGGGTCAGTTGAGAATCCTGGCCATAGGAACTTTGATTTTGTCCATGCCAGTGCAATGTGGACTTGTGTTCCCAGAGCAGATCTCCAGAGTGAGGTGTGCAGAATTCTTGAGTGCCTATCCCTGCCCCATTTTGTTCCTCTTCCTCCCACCTCTGGTGTGGGATGGGAGAAGGGCTTGGGTTATGATTAATTGTGGCCCTGCCACTTTACCCTTCTCTGTGTGGTCTTTTCTTCACCAGGTGTATGCAGTATGTTTTGCAGTCTTCAGGTCTTCTTTAGATTTAGTTATTTTGCCTGTCTTCCTTGGTGTGTGTGTGTGGGAGGAGGTTTCTGCCTTACCTTCCTACTCCACTATCTTTTTTTCAAGATGTGTGTGTTCTTTTATCTGCCATTTAGGATAGAAGAAAAATGAAGGAAAAATTAAGCCAAAAGACAGTCTGTAATAATTGGTGCAGAAAGGTCCACAGAGTACAGAATTTTGAGGTAACAGTGGGATTGAGAAAACATTCCTTTAAGACCTTCTAGAAGGAAAAGTAGCAGTCCAGTTGGCCCTTGATGGATAATATTTTAACCAGTGTTAATAGGTCAAATAGATTTCTGGCTACAGAGAGTGAAAGGCACTGATATAGGTGATACCTAGAGGTACTGAAGTCTACGAGCTGGGGTCGGTGGGTGTTATTTTATAGAAGATGCAAAGCTGGGCTCTAGGACCAGCAGGGAGAAACTACCAGTGAGTTGTACATTCAGGTTGAGCAAAGCATATTCAGGTCAAACCCCAGACAGTGGTTGGGAGTCAGATCACCCAAAAGCCAGAAGCTTAGTGGGAGTTGAGATCTTATCCTGTTGGGGCCCCTTTGCATGACTAATTTCCCAGTCAGTGCCCAGAGTTCCCAGGGCTGGTGTAGCGGAGCCATTCCCCACCCTGGTAGACAGGTGTGTGAGTGCAAGTCTCCTGGGAATGAAGTCTTGTGGCTGGTCTTTCAGTGAAAAGCAAATGTAGTAGGAAGCTGACAAGTCTTTATCTGAATAGGGTTATTGTGTGTCAGTCACCTTGTTGAACTTAAAATTGAATCTTAAATCTCTGATACAAAAGTATCTTTTTATACTGGCAAATTAGCTAACTGCTTCTCAAATCACACATCACTTGGGAAGGTTGTGCCAAGCAAATAAAACTTCAGTATTTTGTAGTTAAAGGAAAAATTTTTCCAAGTTTTATTGTTTATTAAAACAACATGGCTAATTTCATTCAGTCAGTCTAGTTGTAGAGAAATGAATGAGGGTGTTGGAAAAGACAAACTGAAGTTAAAGTTGTGAAGCTATTGCTCATTTGCTGTGTAACTCAATGTCTCAGAACCTCCATTTGCTACATAAAGGTGTGAGGTCAAGATGTCCTCTGTGGGATAAGTTGGAAAATTAGGTAAGATGGGCTTGATACTTAACTGGGGCTCTGTAAACCTCAGTTCTCTTTGTCTTCAAAAGAGCTTTGCTTTATTTCAGGTGACCTTTGATAGTGTAAGTTTTAGTCATTGCTGACCTTGGCAAAAATAAGGTAAAGAAATCATGAGTTCACATGAAACTCAAAACGATGTGTTTCAGTGATTATAAAAGCACATAGTTTTAAAGTGTCAGTTCTATAAGACTTATTAAGAAAATTAGCAACTTTTTCTCCCTTCTCTCTTTATCACAAGAGGGAGCCACTTTCAATGCATTTAGGATTTTCTTTGTGTATCTTAATATTTTTATACAGACTCTGACTCTTCAGTGTTAGTAATTAACTATTGAGGTACAACCATAGAATATAATGTTTATTCACTTTTATCACTGTGCCACCCTCCCAGCTCCTCTTTTGACATACGTATTGTTCCTATCATCCTTTTAACTAGTTGCATAAAATATTCAGGTTATATCTGTACTTAGTTTTATGCTCTTATGACTTTGTAAATACTACTCAAATTGAACTATGTAGCATATTATGATTAAATTATTTTATTTGCAACCTTTAGTTTCCCTTGTTTTTTTTTTTTATTAGTTTTTATATACTTATCCATTCATCCCCAAATTCTTCCTCAGAACTAAAAAATCTGTGAGGTAACCAAAAAATTACATGTATCAGTTTCATCATCCTACAGCTTCCTAAGAAAGCACATTTAGTTTGGGTTGCTTGTTTCCCAGGCGTGCTGCACAGGTAGCACCTTGGCACCCCTGCCATTATTATTATTACTATTTTTAATCAATATAAAATAGCAGTTGATTTCTCCATAATTATCAGAATTATTTATATTTGAGGTCTTGGCTAAGTAGGGCTGAAATCAACAAAAGGTCTTGGACTGTTGGCTCAGAAATCATCCTAGGGAACACGCCTTGTTGATGTCTGTCATGCTAGCTCTTATGAGATGTCCCAGTCCTTTTAAAAAATATATATCTTTTTATTCATTCTTTGGAGGCTTGAAGTGAATTCGGCAGTGTTCATTAAATACCTTCCAGCTCCTGTCATTTACCACTTGTTCAACATTCAGTTCTGACTGCATCCATTTCAACTTTGTTCTTTTCTCAGTTGCTTTAATAACAATAAAGCATCCAAATTCTCTTCTCTCTCTTCTCGGAGGTGTTTTACTACTGATGAGGTCTGAGGTATACAGTTTTTTTTACTCTGTCTCTACTGAATTGAGTCGCCATGAAAGACTCAAAGTTGTTTACAGGTTGGCTAGCATCAATTTTCCCTGCAAAGGAAGCTGTTGGAACCATAGTGTTTAATTCATGTACTATTCTGTTATCAGTCATCCTCATCACCTTAAGTGTAATTCCTGGAACTTGGTGAACTCCTCACAGTTCACACTGCCACTGGGCACTGCCGTATCGGACAAACGCAAAGTCCCCGTCACGAGCCATGAGCCAATCACGGCAGAGCAAAGGTGTCCAAAGTGGCACCTCTCAGCCCTAGAGCAGAGGGGCTTTTGTTTTTGAAGAATTTGGGATCACAAAGAAATGTCAAGAAAAGACATTTTTGGCAGTGTGGGTTAAGTGTTGACTAAGGTGTTAAGGTGTGGAAATAATAAAATTTCAGTTTTATAAAAATGGGCAAATAGAAAACAAAATAGGAGGCATATATGTGAATAAAAGTCATAAATTTGACTTAGTGACTTTGAAGTTTCATTCCAGTTGTGTGATATTTAAAGGTGACAATTTATCAGCCTCTGCCTCTTCAGATTAATATCATTGGTTATTATGTTCAATTTTTTTTTAGCTAAAAGATGTAATCTTAAAAAAATAAAACCAAAAACTTCTGGCATTTAGAAATGATATTAAACAAGAGTACCTCTTAATGAGTACTTCATAAATATAGATTTAATTGTATATATACTGTTATTAAAAAAGAATTTTTAAGACATACAGTTTTGAGACAGCACAAACTGATGCCAGGTGTTGAAGCTGTATTTATGAAAACAGTTGAAACTATACCACCTGCCCTACCTGAGCTTAAGGGAAGAGTTTATAGAAATCCATTCAATAACACTGCACGAGTCTTATAAATTATTCTAAAAAAGGTTCTCAAATATTTCCCTTCAGAACTCTAAAATCAAGAGGATAAAACCTGGGCTAGTGTGTTTCATGTATGCTTTTCCTATTATCCTGAAGGAAATCTGAAGCACTTGGCAGAATTGAACTCACATATAAAATGGGTAGAGGTCAAATGTTACCACTGCCTGAAGGGATTTCCAGAATTCCTTGCTATAAAATGTAATAGAGTCTCTGGCATAGTGGTCAAGACTTTGGAACCAGACCTGCCTAAGTTGGACTCCTAGATATGTTCTTTACTAGTTGTGTAACTCTGGCAAGGTATTTAACCTACAAGTGTCTTTGTGCTTTACCTGTAAAATGGAAATAATAATATTACTTATATGGTTGTTTAGAGGAATAAATGAATTAATGTTTGTATAGGCCTTATATAGTAGTGCCTAGAACAAAGCATTATGTGTCATTTTTATTACCAAGATTATTGAGCCAAATAAATTCTTTATTGAGGCTTTAAAATCTCTGTGTAATAATTCACCAGTATTTCAGATCTAATTTGTGTCATGTGATATTAGGAACACAGGCTAGAGAGACATTGTATTTTTGTACTTTGTCTTTTTTTCTTGAACATTTGCTAAACAAATTAAACTGTTAAGAGAAATTTAAGGGAAAGGCATAACTTACACCAGATAAAATATTTAAAGTACTTTAGCAACCTCTAGTTATATGTAGCTTAGTTTTACATAATTCCAGTGGAATTAGTTGCTATGTATCTAATAGACTTTTATAAATACATGACAGAAATATTCAGCTCTTGCACAAAATAATTCTTAAGAATTTAATATTCATCAATATTTGTTAATTTAAGATTATACTTTGACATTTAGAAACATCAAGCTCATCCTTTTATTATGTAAGTTGAAATTTTGATTTAATTTTTAGGGTTTACCAATATGAAATCCAAGTTTCCATTTGCTAAAAAGGGGAATACTCTTATAAAAAAGATCTGAGTGTAAGTTCTTATCTTTAATTAACCAGTTATTAGACTTCATTATTGAAGTACACATGCAGAAAACAGCTAATTGAATGTTGACATGTTTAATATGCAAAATAGATTAAACAATGTTTAGTTTTAGAAGCATCTTTAATTTGTATTTTTAAATAAGAACATGTCACATATATATATTTTAAAGAAGTATATTTTTAAATGTTTAACTTTAAAATGTATTTTAAAATTACATAGAAATGAATGATGAATTTTTCAAGTTTTCTGTAGACTCTAATAGGTAGATTTACAGAACTTTTATTTTGTTGTATAAAAAAATCTGATCTTTAGTATTTGAAAAAAAGGAAAAAGGTGACATTAAGAGTGAAGTGTTCTAGTAGTGCTCATTTTCCATATGTCTGTATATTGTATATGTATATATTATGTAAATATATAAATACTACAAATTTGAGTAAGCATTTTTCAATCAAAAATATGTTCATTTATTTATTGAATATTAAGCACATTTTATATGTTAGTGTGAGGTAAATGGCAGAATTTCCAGAATCTCCCGCCTAGCCTTAGTTCATTTACATATCAATAGGTGTTTACCGCTGCAGAGCCTCCTGCTGATCTGGGACGAGGAGTGGAGAGAAAACCGCCATTCTCTCCTCCCCACCATTCCTGGTATGTAATTGGTCTGGGATATGCTGATCACCAAGGACCCACCCCTGAAGTTCTTGCTGGAAGGGGCGGGCAGAGGAAAGAGAGTGCATGGCTAGCTGTGAGGTATGGACAGAGCCGTGCCTCACCAGCAAAGTCAGGTGACTGCAAGAGAGAAAAATGGTTTCTCCCAACCTGCCCTTCCCCTTACCTTACTTTGGTTTCACCGGATTCATAGTGGGATTTGCTCCAGGAGGGGGCCCCCTTCCCATTAGAGCTACAGCTAGGGACCATGGTAGTCACTGGTTTTACATTGATAAACAAATTGGAAATGATTTCTACACTCAAATTATCTCAGTATCTATCATAGGAGATGGTTGAAGCAAAAGGAACATGTAATTACAAAAATCTCATTAAGAATATAAATGGAGCCAGAGACCAAGGGTCGCTGAAAGTGCTGTGTGGTAGTCAGGGACAGTTGCTTGGAGTAACTGACTTTCAGGCTGAGATCTCGGGGGCAAAGAGCCAGCCATGTCAGGAGCAGGCAGTGAGCATTCCCAGCAGAGAAGATGGCATCTGAGAAGGCCACAGGGCAAGAAAAAGTCTAGACCTAGGAGGCAGTCTGGCTAGAGGATGGTGTCCACACAGAAGGCACCCAGAGATTTGATGGCTGAATCAGATGAGTGAATGATGGTGAAAGTAAAATTAATGGTCAGATTGTAAAGTAGCTCTGCCCACCTGTGGGCCGGTTGTTCTCAGTGGCTACACCCTGTATAGCCTCTCAGCCCCTTTCATTGTGGGCTGGGATTTGTCCTGTTTACCTATCTCTCCATATGTTATTGGAGAGATTTAATAATATTTAAAAATATTGAGTCCAAGTGCCTGAACACATCTAGTAGCTGTGTGGTAGCTGGGAACACTGAAATGGGAGATGACCTAAGAAGCCAAGTCTGTCACAGGCAGAGGTTTGGGTTGTGGCTTTGCTCGGAGAGCCACAGATAAAATATGTTTGGCAGGTTCTCCCCTGCAAGGTTCTTCGAGTTGGGCTAGGAACTAAATTGACATGAGAGAGATTGACAGGAGAAAAAGACGTAAAGTTTTATTACATACTTACGGAGGCCCAATAATGAAATCAAGACCAAAAGAAATGACCAAGGCAGGCGGGCAGTTTGTATACATTTTAGATGAAGAGACAATAAATGTGTGAGGAATTGACAGGACAAAGAGGCAGGTTTGGGAGCTTCTGTTTGGGAGGAATTCTAAATAAACAGTATTTGGGCTGGAGTAGTAAATTAGTAGTAAACTAACAGGACTTGTTTATGTAGTCTCCTAGGCTCTCAGTTCCCCGTCTTTGGTGGTAAGGAAACCTTCTCCCCTCTGGGTGCAGGGAGGGTGCATTTCATATGGGAGATTTATGTCCTGGTTCCTAGTGGTAGTGGGGGACAGAGGAGGGTCAGAATATTTCTCCTGTACCACCTGCCTCTCCAGTCGCTTCAATTCAGTATGCCATGGTGACATATATTGGGGTCACTTGCCCTGGGCCTCTGTAGTCAGTGCCCGAGGAAAGAGAGATGTAGCTAGTCAGATGGTGGCATCTTTGGTCTCTAAGCTGTCTTCTTTCCTTCCTCCCTTTCTCATTTTTCTGTGAATGTGTATGTTCAGTTCCTTGATGATGCCTCAGACCTCAAACTCTCTCCAGATGGTGATGGAATTATAAGAAAGCTTTATGAGTCCAAGTGGCTACAATTTAACAATCTTAAGTAATACATATTAAAGTAGGTTTTGAACCTTTTTTCACTCTATGCTTTGGCAGGTTTTGAAACACTGAATTTAATTCTGAATTTTTAGGAGTCTTCCTGCCTTCTGCCAACCTTTCTTTTAAAAGATGCTGATAAATTATTGAGTGCTGGTCATTTGAGAGTCATTTGCCCTCTTGCTGATAAAGGGATTATGTTTAATTATGTCACTCATTCACTCAACAGATTGTTTTGTTAGTGCCATATTTGTTTCAGTGATAGTTGCTTACGGTATAATGGACAAGTTACATTCTTGGACTTTGTTCTTGTAACATAAGGGTTGGTATGGGAGACAGACATTAAGCAAGTAAATATAAATATGTGTATATAAACACATATACATATATTACACACACACACACACATATATATATATAATTAAATATTCTGTTAAGTGTTATGAAGAAAAGGAGAGGTTACTTTGAGAGGGAATAACTTTGTGATTTGTTTTAGACTGGGTCCTTGGGAAGGGATGTCTGTAGATTGTTTAGGTAGAATTCTAGAAGATAAGGAGAAGTCAGCAAAGGGAGAAGGATAATGGAAGGTTCTAAGGCCTTTATCTCTCTGCAGAGGTTGATTCTGAAATGGAAGATTATATGTGCTGCTGAGCTCTAGTTTACTACCATTCACACTGTAAGGTGGGTGGGGGCCCAGCCAAAATCTTCACTTACAGAGTCACTGCTGAAATTGTGTGAGAGGGTGGCTATTTACTTGCCTCTAAGTATGACAAAGACCAACAAGAAATGAGTGAAAAGTTAGAGTTATTGTGTTTGCTTCATATTTCTTTACTATTAACTTTAAATGCTGGGAATTTGAAGAACCCGTGGTTGGGTAAAGGAAGTAAAAACTAGATGTCTGTGGCTCTGTTTGCTTTTTGCAATGTTGAAAAACCGCACTGTAGACCAAGACTAACTTTAAAAAAAGTGGAAAGATGGTGGAATAAGATGGAAAGAGAGCTGAGTAGTTAGTTTTGGTTATATGATCTTATGGTCTTTACATTTCTTATTCATAATTAATTCAATGCTTATATGTGAAAATGTATGCACTTCTAATGAACCATTGCAACTGTTCTCTATTTGATCATATTTGCTCCAATTTTATCTTAAGCAGAATAAATGGGCTAACAATCATGTGGGAGGCTCACTGTATTTCACTTTAGTAAGAGCTGTGTGGTGCTCAGGAAGCAGCTGGGAAGACAAGTTCTTCACACTAGTTCTTTTTCTACCTTTAAGCCTTCTGAAAACCACAGAAAGTTATACCAACTCCTTACCTTAAATATGTTAGAAACTGCAAAAGGAAAGGGTAGACAGGGTGTGACCAATTTGTTTAGAAATGCCTTTCTTTTTAAAACAGGAAGTTCGTTTTCATATATAATCTGTGTTAAGGGCTAAAAGTACCCTGATTGCCAGTTCACTCCAAGAGCCAGGTAGGGACTCACATAATCAAAGCCTTTAGAATCCTCTGACTTCAGGGAAGGGGGCTGAAACAAAGCAAAGTAAAACCAAGTATCAGTGGTTCTTCACTTTTCTCTTGTGTAGTCAGAAAACATCTTTTTGTCTTCTCTGCCTAAATAGGAAACATGCAGTTACATTGTTTTGTTTCTTCTGTCAGTAACCGTTTTAAACTGCATTTTCCTTTTATTAGATTCTTTAAACAAACAAAAAAAAATGTTTATGTTTCAAAGGATTTTGGATGACTGCAACTGGTATTTAGACAGGGCTTTTACAGCTTATTTGATCATTTCCTCTTTTTTTGACCATTGTTTCATTGTTTTTTATTTCAGCTTATTTGATAACATATGCAAACCCAGTTGACAAAAGTTTTGTTATTTCAGCAAAAAATACTATTCATGATCCCAAGCAAAAATTATGGTAAAATAAGATAAATGTTTCAAGCTTAATGAGGGATAAAATTTTATACTGTCTTCACTAAAAGATTACCTCCATTAAGGGAAGTGTGGGGTGCAATGATAGCATGTCTGACCAACTTTGTTTTGCACTCAACCTTATAAGGTAGATGTCAATACTGTTAACAGTGTCATGGATTTAAATACCAATATCAACTGATTAAGAAAGTGGCAGTGTACATTCCCCATGTACCATGCCAGAATTGTACATTGTCATAGCTTATTGTTCTAACAGCACATAGGAATGTACTCACACAGTTATATCACAAATGTATTTAAAATCCATGTTCATGTTACTTCAATGTACAACAACAATAATTTCATATGTTTTGCAGAAAACGTATGTTTCAGAAGAGATGGGTGAAATTTGATGGCCTTAGCATTTCTTATTACAATAATGAGAAGGTAAGCACATTACATGGTTTTCAGAGATTGCTTTACTTACATTAGTTGCACTTTAGTACACTCAGCAAATGATCTGGTTTTTAAAAATAGGAGTTGGATTATCAACATGTGATAAAACACTTAATTCTTTTCATAGCTTAACTTTTCCTTGACATATAAAATTTGGGGTGTTCTAAAACTTATAGTTTGATAATCATTTATTGACTGTGTTCTGCAAACTACAGGAATTGCTATGAGCGATATACTGATGAATAAGAAATTGCCTCTGTCCTAGAAAGCATTAAGGAATGTTTGTAAAACTACACTATTATAGGAAATGACAAAGCAAGGAGATCAACTTTATATTCTAGAAGGTACTGTTGAAGAACCAAGAAGGCTTCTTGCATGATATTTCATTAACCATGGAGCTTAAAGAAGGGATTTCTGTGCATAGAGAAACTAGAAAGTATACAAACTGATAGAACAAGATGCCCAGATGGGAAATCAATTCCACCATAAGTGTATGGTAGAACTGAGTATTTTTCTGATTGAAAAATAGAGTATGTGAAGGAGACTTAGGCGAGATGAAGCTGAGAAGGCTGTTTGGAGTTACAGCTCTTTGAAAATCTTGATATGAAAGTGGTGGCAATATATTCTTTAGGCAGTTAAGTCTTAAGGATATGATGCTGTTTTAGTCATGTCTTTTGCATTAGGTTTAAGGATATCTTTATTCCAAGAAGTAGGCTGAAATATTTAGGATTAAAGTCCCATAATCTGCAGATGTTTTTTAAATGTTACCTATTTCTCTCTGTATTTATATTTACAAATACATACATTTGCATGCATGCATAGTCAGATAAAACAAAAACTGAAGATGTCAACAATTGTTAAATCTAGGTAGAGGACATATGAGTGGTCCTTGTACTAATCTTTCAACTTCTCTGGGTTTGAAAATTTCCTTAATGGAAAGTTGGAACTAATAAATATACTATATTTTAGTTAATTAACATCAGATAATTTTATAGTATTAACTGTATAGACTACTCTTAACATACTCATTTAGCACTTAATCGCATTCTTTTATTTATAGCTTATAATCTAACATTATCTTCTCATTTTTTAGAGATTCCCACTGTCTGTTACTGCTGATATTTGTAGCCTGAATAGAGACTTAGACTCCTTTCATATACTGATTTTTCAGTGTTTCAGGACAGAAGAGTATATGCTTTTAGACAGAAAGTAACACACACTATATAGAGGCTGCAACTAAGGATAGTGAAAATTTAGAGAAATGTTAATTGTTTGGTTTCACTTTGAAATGATCCAGACAAAGCAACAAATAGGTTAAACACATCTCTTAAAGTTTGCTAAGATGTTGGGATGAATATTACTTTAAAAGTTGATTTTGTGTCTTAATCTACTCTTTTTAGTTTGCTTGTACATTTGAATGTTGAGATGATTTGTATACCTAGGGTGGGTACAGTGTGGTTTCTGTATCTGCTGGACCCCAAATGCTGGTTTTCTTCAGCACCTGTGCCCTTCCCTGGTTGGATTGAAATGAAGAGGAAATCTGTGCAGGAGTGTGACAGTCTTCCATGCTGTGAAGCCATGTTGGTGGTAGTATCCTTATCCCGTTTTGGGAGAGATAATTTCTAGTTTCTCTGTCCAACTGGACTCATTCTGTTTGTTCTTTAAAAGTTCATCTCAACTGCTGTAAGGAGATGAGTGCGTCTCATATCTTTAGATACTGATGCAGTAAAAATGATGCAGCCCTGGTTTGAAATTGAGATTAAAAAGTTAGTGTTAACATGAATTATTACAAATTGTTTAGCTTAACACTGAGTTTTTTAAAATTCGAATTATTATTTCCTTTGGCATTTAATCTCTTTACTATCCTGATGATTGTTTCATCTTGGCAAAAAAAAACAAAAACACTGGGATGGGTGTTTCCTAAAAGGAGACACACTTTCTGCTGTGACCCTTCTGACAAAAGGGATGGATGGGTGGACTGGGAAAAGGGGGGGTTCAAGGCCACTGACCAGAAGGCATAGGTAAGGCCTTAGCTGCTGTCTTAGCTGGGGTGCAGTGTTAGTGGTCAAGCACGGGACATTTGTGTCTTTCAGTGTTTACATGTGTACTTGAGGAGCGTGTGATTGAGCTTCCAGGCATTAGTGTGCAGACTTTTTGCTAGTTTTCTTCCACTTTCCTCAATTCTGCTCAATCATGTCTCTGCACAGACTTTTTCATTGTATTACTGAAAATGGCATCATCCCAGTAGCCTTGATACCTTATTCTCTGCCAACAAATCTAACTCACCCCCATTCTCACTCAGCTGTGGGCAGAATTGCCCTGCAGTCGTTTCATTGTCTGGGAAGTGGAAGATAAATGACAAACTTGACCCACATATCTGTGTGTTACAGGCTCAAGGGATGCTTTAAAATTTCTTCCCTTATGGAAAATTTTACACTTTGAAAAATGCAGTCATTTTGAGCCTGTTGTCATTGAGTTTTGTTCTGTTTTTTTTTCTCTTGTCCGTATTGTCTTTGCTGTATGTTGTTAGAAGGGAAATGTGAAATCAACTATACAGTGTTAAAAAGTTTGAGATTTATCTTGGGATCTCGTAATAGATTATAAATGAGTCCCTAGAGAAACTTCAACTTCCTGAGGTTAAAGTGACATAGTGTTTAGCTTGTTAAGTGCATTTTGGTCACTTCTGGGGTATTATTTTTCTGTTACTCTTCCATAACTACTTACCTATTAAATATATTATGGACATGTGAGTTATTATTTTTTTTAAGGAATTGCTTTTTAATCACCTTAAAGACATCTCGAGTAAGGAAAACTCTTTTTAAAATTCCTGTTTCTTTCCCTATAATACTCTTTGGTTTGTTTGTTTTTCCTACTGAAAAAATGGGTTCATGGTAACATTTTGTTCAGGAAATATTAATACATCTAGAGATGTATTTTTATAAGCTCTTCTAATACTTAGGCAAACTAAAATTTGAGAATGGATCACCTAGGAAACAAGGTGTAAATGACTGGGCATTCTAGAGTTTTCACTGTCTGGTCAACCACTACAGATTTACAGACAGAGAGGTCCTTACTCTGTGCCCAGGGGTTCTGCGACCTTGCCTATGTCTGAGGTTGCCTGACAATGGGAAGACATTCTTCTGCTCCCCTCAATCCTAGAGCACTTATAGGTCTAGTTATGCCTGTATTGCATTGCAAACCCCCTACATTTGTTGGGTTTCCTTTTTTAAGCCAGCCATGTCCTGTTTTTCTTTGTCCAACTTTTTTCAGCAGTGTCTGGGTACACACCATGGGAAACTTGAGCATGGAAAATCTTTCCTCTGGTTTCACCTCCACACTTTTGCTCTTCCATCTGAACCTTGCTAGTTATTGGCATCCATCAGAACCCCGTGCAGAATTCAAGACCCATCCTTTTATCCACCTCCATGAATCTTTTATTTTCTCCAACTATGACCTTTGAACGATAATATGTAAGAAAGGTTAGAGGGAAAACAAGCTGAATGTAGGGAAGCAGATCAGGAGAGAGTGCAGTAAATCAGACATTAATTTATCAGCATGTGGACTATATAGGCCAGTGGAAGTGTTAAGAAATGAATTTAGAAACATTAAAAAAGCTACCAGAGTTTGGTATAATTATGAAGGAATTCATTCACTCAGAAAATACTTATCCAATACTAGTTATGTGAAAGGTGAAGAAAATAAACATATGACCCACAGTCATTTGGCAAGACTGTATTAACCAAATGGTCACACAGAACATAGAAAAATCACCATTTTAATTATAGTTAGTAATTGCTCTGAAGGAAACATATAGGCTTCAATTAGCTCAGATTAGGATTAGCTACCTGGGTGGGCCTGAGGAAGAGACTGGCGGTAAAGGCTTTTTTCAGGAGCATACATTTATGTTGAAATATAAAGGATGTAGAGGCAGTAACTATGTAAAGATGTGTATGGAAAACATTCCTTGTAGGACAGAGTATGCATAGGCACTGGATTAGGCAGGAATATGGTATGTTCAGGAAACCTGAAGAAGGGTAATGTGTCTGGGAAGAGTCAGGGAGTGACGGGGAACAAGCTGACACGGTCATGAGGGGAGAATCCCAAGATATGTGGGCCTAAAAGTCAGCACAAGTCAGAGACTATTCCATAATGATGGACTGACTAGAAGAATGACATTTGCATGGACAGATATAGAAGGAGGGTACATTTTCAGGAGATAATTCAGTTTTAAGGTTTGAGGGGCTTATGGGACAATTACGAGCACTGTTGATGGCTTGCAATATGAAGGTGGAGTTGACCGAAATTAGGGAAGGACAGATTTTAGAATGCTCTGCCTAAAATTGATAGTTGAAATAGTAAGAAGATATTTTCTTCTTAAGGAGTTTTTTTTTTTAAAAAAAGGAAAATAAGCAGATTAAAAGTTACCTTGTAACTGACATCCCTCTCTTTTGCTAGGAGGTTTCCCAGTCACCTTCCTGAGTCATAGTTCAGGTATATAGATTTTGTCTGTGTGAGAAGACAGGAAAGCCTTCATGGCATTGGTATTTAAGGTGGTATTGAAGAAAGGATAGGATTTTGATGGATACATCAAGTCAGGGATGGGAGATTGGAGCAGAGGCAGTGGAGAAGAAACTGTCAAAGCACCAAGAGGGAAGACCACGATTGTATAGTGTATCTTCTCCCTTAGAAGATAAACCTCCCTGTAGGTCTCCACAGCTCTGACTGTGACTGTCTTTCACTCATCTGCTCTGAATGGCTGGAGTTTAGTTCCTGGGAGGAATATGAACTTGGTCCTTTTTCTTAGCATGGAATGGTTTGTAGTACCTCTTCTCCTAACCGGTTATTTCAGATACTTGGGATCTTCTAAAAAATGAGGGCTCCATGAATAATGCTCTGAAAGGGAAGAGTAGAAGAAACCTCATAAGGAAGTATTCAAGCTCTTTTGATATTAAAGACCTTCCTTGATGTAGCCGTGATGTATGTTTTCAACTTTATCTCTTTAACTCTATTCTGCAGCTCCTCAATTTCTCTACTTTATACCTCCCTTATTCAGTCTTCTGGCCAGGATGGCCCTCCACCAACTTACCTATTCGGTTAAACTTAAGGTTTTTTATATATGAGGTGTGAAAACACCTCAGACCTTTTTAAGCAGGATTGAGAATTTCCATCTTTGTACTCCTATAGCCTATGATTTGTATTCAGTTTTAAACTTTCTGTCACTGTATTAACTGATTTTTAGTTTGAGGCTCCTTGAACATATAAATACTCTTTAAATTTTCTTTTCAACACAGTACATATCATATCCTTTGTAAATAATTGAAATTGTGGGGTGGTCATTATGTTAAATGCTTTAGGAGGGTCCAGGAAAATGAATACTGAGAAAGTTACCAAGAGTCTTAAGAATGACCTTTCTGAGCAAAATTATAAGATATGTTATACACATACACATGCCAGTAGCAAACAGCCAAATCCACATTTTCTTATTCTTTAGTCATTATAGAAGAAAATGTAGTAGAGTCATGCAGTTGTGAGATTAGGATATTCATATTCACAGCTTTGAGAAGTAAGATTAATTGATAAAATCCAACAGTTTGGTTTCTTAGGTACATTCTTCTTGCTCACAGTATGTAATAACAGTAGTTTTGAAATGGTTCAGCTACAATACCTATTATGGCCAGCAGAGGCCTGCAAACACCACAAAATCATTTTGACCACTTGTTTTAAAGAACATACTGCTGTTTTTTGGGGGTGTATGTTGCTGATCTAGTGTGACTATTTGTATTTGTTCTTTCCCTTTTAATTCCAGATGAAGAGAAAATTGAAAAGACATCTCACTTGAAAGGGACATTTAATGTTTTCCTTAAATGTATTGAATGCATATGAAGATACATATACTATTTGTATATAATTTTAAAAAATTAAGTTAAAATTATGAAAGAGAAGCACTTGGAAATATTGTGCCATTCTTTTTTTAAGATTAAGAAAATTTCATTTTAATGTGCCTTCTTGTGTATCTTTTTTCTTTAATACAGGAGAAGTATTCAAAAGGAATAATTCCCCTTTCTGCTATATCTACGGTACGAGTTCAAGGAGACAACAAATTTGAAGTTGTTACAATGCAAAGAACTTTTGTTTTTAGAGTAGAAAAAGAAGGTAAGATTATTTCTTTATCCTTATAAAAACACTAACATTAATTTCTGACTTATCAGAAGATTAATAAACCAGTTGAGCCAGAAATGTCAAGAAATCTTTAAATATATTACTTTTAAATCTTTATTTTATATATTTTTAATGGGACTGAGCTTGAATTCCACTTATACCACCTTCTTTATTTAGATTTTTTTATTGAGGTATAATTGACATATAATATTATATCAGTTTCTGATGTAACACCTGGCAGTTTGACATTCATGTACATTATATTAATTTTTTGAATGTTATAAAGAAGGGGGTAAGTCATTTGTTTGTTTACTATTCTTGCATGCAGTAAACAAGGAGAAATTACTCAGTGCCAAGGACTCTTCTAAATTCTGAATATACAACAGTGGAAAAAAAGGACACAATCTCTGCTCTTATGGAGTTTACCTTTTAGCTGTCTTGATAATGCAATGTAGTTCTTCAATATAAAATTTTTTTCAAATTATTAAAAGGTTGATTTTAACTGAACATGCAGGCCTAGTAATCATTCTAATATAAATTTTGTAGCATCTTAATATATTTCGTGAATTCTTTCCCCATGCCCCCATCTGCTGTGGATCACTTGAGAGTGAACATTCATGTAGATGACATGTGGTTTGTGGATGGAATCTAAATCTTCAAATCTTCCTGACTTTTTTGGGGGAGTGGGAGAGAGCCAGGAGAATTAAAAATTCTCTGTTGTATTGTTTCTGATTATTAATATGTTGCTATAAACCTCACTACTTTTACATAAAATAGGTAAGGCCATATTTGTTAATTAAAGAATTTGAATTTTAACTTATTTTAAAGCCTACTTTTATTGTAGATTATAACTCAGCTTTTATGATACTTTGAATAATAGTGATATGGAGAACTTACTGAATAGTTGATACGTGCCAGATAATCTTCTAAATGCTTAATTTTCACAATAGTCTTATGAGGTATGTAGGTATTATAATTATTATCCCATTTTGCACATATGAGTATTCACCTTTTATAAACTACAACAGTATTAGTTATTATGGGTCAATACTTGTCTTTTTAAAGCTGTTAGCTTCCTAGAACATATGCCAATGCATGGCACACAGAAGATAGTCAATAAGTATGAGATCAACTTATTAGTTCCTGATGGTACCAAAAAAAAATCCCTGATAAATGTAAAATAGAATAAGAAATACCGAAGTGCATTGCTTCTAACAAATTTTAAGTATTGCACATATGTAATGTAAAAAGTGTTTCTTACTAGATTAGCTAATTAAAAATTGTTGAGGGTGATAGTGTAGAGCAGGGGTTGCCTTAATCTGGCCCACTGCTTGTTTTTGTAAATAAAAATAAAGTTTTATTAGATCACAGCCACTTGTGGTCATTTACATACTATCCTATGGCTGCTTTTGTGCCTCCAGGTCAGCACTGAGTAGTTGAGGCATAGACTGTATGGGCAAGAAAGTGTAAGATATTTACTACCTATCTGGTCCTTTAAAGAAAAACTTTCCCAACACCTGTCTCAGAGCATTTTATATAGAACTGCCTATGTAAGAAGGCACTTTTTGTGACTCATGGCATGAAAGTCAGAAAGTTGTGCACAGTGGTGATACATAATATCAGACTTGTATTTAAAGTCAGTTTATCTCTTTCAGTATTTCTTAAAACACATTGCACTGCTCCTCTGACTGGCTATCATGACAATCTTTCTTTATGTTTTGTTTTCCTCTGCCCTAAAGATGTGCCTACCTATTTGTTTGGGGCACTTATCATCTTCCCCTTGGCTTCTCAAAGTAAATTTCACATATGCCACATAGCCTGCATTTTAAGATAGACATACTAAAGAAAGCTTCCAACTTAAGTGAAAATCTGCTTAGCCATATTTATTTGTTACAGTTAAAAGTTAAACAGACAAATTTTATTTAAGTAGAATAGTTACATGTTTACAATAACCTATAAATCCTTCTGTGGTACATGGTTCATCTTTGTGATGTAAACTTGGTATAAGAATTTCATTACCTTTCATATAAAATGTTATTTGTTAAATAAATCTGAGGTCTTTAATTTTTGAAAGCATGGAAATACTACTTCAGTAAAAACTGAGACTATCCACATGGAGTTGCTGAGTAAATTATTTTCACTGAAAGTCATTTTTATGTAGTAATAACTCACATTTTTAAAGAGAAGTGTGTGTAGAAATGTGTGTTATCTATGTGTGTGTATGTAAACAGCTTATATTGTACCTGTATATTTAGTATGGAACCTTCAAGAAGATACTAAACATGTTTTATTAAGTATTTTTTCCTCCTCCCATGTATGCAGATTGTTGATTACTTTTCATTTTGTGGAAACTGACATATCAGCCGTAGTGGTTTAGGAAATATTTGACTTAATGAACTTTAAGCCAAATTAAACTTTGCTTCAATGTAACCAAGAAGCCAGATTCAAGTTTAGAAGGAAAGGGAAAATGGTTTGACATCCTGGCAGAGATAAATTCTTCATTTTTGGTAAAATAGTTCTGAATGATTTATGCCACCTACCCTTTGTTCCCCTGAAACTGATGTGACTCTTTCTAAACTGCTGCATTATGCACTGACATTGCTAAAATAGGATTACAGTTTGGCATCTTTGCCCCACAAATTTTCAAAAACTTGAATTCCCCTAAGTTTCCTAGTGAAATGTTGTTATGCTCTTGGTTGAATGTGATTTATGTTGAAATATAATAACATTTAAAAAATACTCTTCCTCAAACAGAAAACTTGTCCTAATTCCTTTTTTTCTCAAGCAAAATCCTTAGAATTGGTGAGACAATCCTAAGAACCAATGGTCTCTGCCCTCAGTCAACTCCCCTGGGACTTGTGGTAACCTGCAGATTGCTACTTCCTAGAGTTGATGCTGTTTTGAATCGACAGTTCTCATAGTTAGAAGAGGGCTTAACAATTCTGAGTGGTCCTTCCGTTTACAGGGCCATTTTTAGTTCTGGCTCCCAGCTGCAGGTCCCCTGCTCCTGTCCCCCGAGCCAGTTCTAGACCCCTGGGAGACAGACAAGCGTGTCATTCTCTCAGCTCTGTTTCTAGACAACAGAGTATGGGTTCGCCACTGGCAGCTCATATGCGATTATAATATCTAATATATATATATATGTAATAGTGGATTCATTCTTTTTTTAAGTAATTATGACTTAATTTTTTTCATAATAGTGGATTCATTCTTTTTTTAAGTAATTATGACTTAATTTTTTTCATATTAAGGTATGGTTGATATACAGTATTATATTGGTTTTAAGTATACAGCATAGTGATTTAACAGCTGCCTGCATGATTCAGTGCTCACCTCAGTAAAGTAGTTACTGTCGTTCTTGAATCTTTCTCTCCCTCATATCTCACATCCAGTCCATCAGAAAATCTTATCAGTTTGCCTTTGGAAATATATCTGGATGAACACCTGTACTACTACCACTATAGCAAAAGCCAACAGTTCTATCTGAATTATTGTAATGACCTTCCTTAATTGGCTACAGTCATATTTTCAGTACAGCTGTCAGAATGATCATTCATCAAGAGAGGTCATGGCAGTCTACTTCAAATGCTGTTTTCTTTCCACCACAGTGGGAGTAAAGTATTCAGGATGTGTAAAAACCCCTACATGTTGGCCCAGATCACTCTTTATCTCCATCTGACTTGTCACTCACTGCATTTCAATGACAGTGGCCATTTGTTTCTTGAACATGTCAACCCTGCAGTTGCATTGGGGTCTTGACATTTGATGCTTTCTTTATCCTGGAATGTTCCAGCCATTCTTCTGCCTTGCTCCATCACTGCCACCTCTTTAGGCTCTTGATTAGCCACCACCTCCTTTCTGAGGCTCTTTCTCTTACCCTTTATAAAGTAGCACTTCCTGTGCCTCTCATCTTGTGCTTTACTTTATCCCATTGAATTTGATACTGTGTAATATATAACTGTGTATTATTACCTTTCTCCTTTCACAAAAGCATAAACTTGAGAATAGCAAGGCCATGATCTGTGTTGTTCACCCCTCCATTCCTGGTATTCAGAATAGGTCTTGAAACATAGTAGGTACTCAGTAAGTGTTTGTGTGAATGAATGGTTTTGATTTCAAGAACAACCCTATTATACAATGTTAAGGGAAGTAAAATTGAAAAGGGGTTACTCTGAGGGATCTTTAGTTAGATTATATTATCATATCACAAGTAGGGGTTAATCTAAGCTTTGTTAGATTTTGTTAGTAATCTTTTACACAGCTCTTGTGTAATAAACTCTAGTTATAGTCTTTTCTTACTAGTGAATATGCCTACTGTTAAATCCAGTAGTACAGAGAATATTAAGTCTTCCCTGTTGATTTGTTTAGCTTCTTTTTTTTTGATTCTTACACTGTAAGTTGGCATTCCTGAAAATGTCAAGGACTAATTTGAGGTTTGAGGGGAATTGCTGTTATCTTTAATTTATATCTTAACATAATTACAAGAAAGTGCCAATTTTGTTTTCCTGCTCCCCTTTTCTTTTTTATGCTCTGCTTTGAGCAAAGCCATATTCTCAGAAGCACTGAGATCAAGATAGATGCTCAAAAAATATTTGTTATTGGGAGAATTAAAATACCATGGGGTGAAGAGCTGCAAAAGCTAGCATATTATCTAGCTTTGCCCAAGACACTTTGCCCAAGGGAAAATCATTATTTGTTTTGAGGTATTGTGATTTCTCAAAGCATATTCGTCATGTCTAAGGTACACACATTGCACAGCCAAATACCAATGACACTTGTAATCTGTTTTATTGTGTTTGAATTATCTGTACCACTGTTTATCTCCATGGTATGGCTAGTGAAGAATAAACTGAATGTCCCTATTAATTCCTGTTCTTCTTCATGACTGTTTACTTCTTATTATTAAATGAGACCTTCAGGAGCTAGTTAATTCTTCTAGACTATAAGGAAACCACTTGTTGAGATATAGCCATAGTATGCTTAAGTCCAACAGATGCAATTGTCAGTTTCAAATTATTTTCTGAGAAACTGAGATACATGCTAATAGCAGTTTAAAAGCTACACACACTTTGGCTCAGTTCATAAAATTATGACCTACATTTCAAACTCAGTGATTTATGTAGATTAACACAAAGAAACAAAAGACATTGTATACTATTTACTTGACAGGAATATCTTGTGTGAAACAAATGATCACAAGTAATAGCCAAGTTAAGTGGAAGATCTGTTGGTGTTACTGAAAATGTAATAACTCATCCTAGTGCAGTCTGGATCTACTTAAGTAGATGTGAAATGTACAGTAGCTGCAGCACATTGACTTAGTTACCTGACTATTTTCATGTCTCATGTTTTATAATGATGCTGGAGATTATGTAACACCTGCAATAAAGCATTGCTGAGTGAGTTTTTAGGCTGTACCTTTTTAGTTTTTGGATTTAGTTATTAAGAGCACAGCTAACTTTTTTAGTAGTTTTGAAGGTGAGCAAGAATGAAGACAATTTAAAATTTAAGAAAATTAAAAAATAAAAACTCATGTTGTGACATAATTGTGGAATATGTTTGAATGTGAACAAGGCTAATATGGAGACTTCATTCCATCCACAATGAAGTATTTCCAGCTAGATTTGTCTTAAAGAGATCTGAGATACGATCCAGTTTCCCAAGCTTGGGCCCCACATGCCTTTCCTTCTCCTTCCCTCTGGAAAATTGCTCCCACCTAGAATTGAGTCTATTTTGTATTGTCTCTCCTTTTGCCTTGATAACCACGTCTCCATTTGTTATTTGCTGGCCTGGTCCAGCCTCATAAATACAGTTGCATTTCAAGGTTTGCCCATGTCTTTTACTTTTACATTAAACACCTAACATTTCCATGGGTCTTCTCTTATATAGATTACCTTTGTTCACATGTTGTTATCAGTCTGCCTAGATGCTCATGCCAAGGCACTGAAAACCAGAGGTGGGTCTGTTAATAACATGGAACTTACTACCTTCTTTGGTCAATTCATGATACCAAGCTAACTATTATAAAAAATTAGTAATTTTTGTGAACACCTGTCGAATATATTCAAAACCTCAGCTATATCTTACTTCCCTTAATGTCTTGACTCTTCATATGTTCTCTTCCCGTTTTCATTCTATGTTAAGTCTCTCTTGCCTGCCTATTCCTGATCTCCAACTTTCCGGTTTGGTCTCCTCTCATCATCCTAATCATGTCCCTTCCTTGCTAAGAATCCTGAATTGATTTCCCTTTGACTCTTTAATAAAGACAGAATTCCTACAAAGACATTGCCAAATCTCTAGCCATATTTCCCATTATTTCCTTGTGAGTTCAGACTTTAGCATGCTCATCTGCGAGTCAGTCCCTGAACAGATGTTGGTTGTTTCTGTGTTTGTTCATGTGTTTTCCTCTGCTCAGAATATTGTTTTGCTCTTTTTTCTTCCAAACCCCAGTTTTGTCTTGTCAAATGCTCCACATTCTCAAGCCATAACACAAATACCTCTTTTTTCATAATGCCAAAAACAATTGTCTGAGAGTTAAAACATTTGATTCTCCTAATTTTAATACTAATTTGCCATATGACCTTCAGCAAAGCACTTACCTCCATTGATTTGACTCATGTATTATTTGATACCATTTGTATGACATTTATAGTATCTGTGTTTCATTATGTGTTCACATCTAACCTGACTTACAGCTTCGATCGCTCTTTGGGGACTAGATCGAATTCCTGTGCTCATAACACAGTGTGTTGTACATAGTTGAAGGTCAGTTCATTTTTGTTAAAGTAGTGAGACAACTAAGTTTTAATTCACTGAATGAAATGCTATTCTTGGGACTGGTGGGAATAGAATGGTGAGTGAATCTCTACTTGAGTAGGTTCTAAGTGACAGAAGGTAAGATTTTCTGGCTGTTTGAGTACCTTAATAATTGTCAGGTAAGTCTGTTAACTGTTCAGTCACAATATTAACTTTCTTCTTTTAAAAGAGAAAATCCAATCTCTTGAATAATCTAAGAGTACTTAAACATTAACGTGGATACACATCACGTGGAGATCTTCTTAAAATGAAGACTGATTCATTAGATCTGGGTAGGGACTGAGCTTTTTCAGTCCTTATAAGCTCCCAGGTGAAGCTGTGTTAACGGCTGTGGGGTGACTGAGTCGTGTCATTCCTTCTCCTGTGCAGAGCTGGGCCATTGACTTTGTCTGCAGTAATATTTAGCTTGTGGTTGTGGAAATGAATCTATGAACTACCTGTTGTAGAGAGAAGAAATCCTTGACCATGTTTCTGTATCTATGTATTTTGTATAAGAATGGATATATGTACTTTCTCCTATCTTTATTTTCAGAGGAGAGAAATGACTGGATTGGTGTACTATTAAATGCCCTGAAATCACAGTCCCCTTCCTTGCACTCTCAAGCAGTGGTTGTACCTGAGAAATGTGGCTATCTTGAATTGAGAGGGTATAAAGCCAAAATTTTTACTGTGTTAAGTGGAAACAGCGTGTGGCTTTGCAAAAATGAACAGGTGAGCTATGGTATAGTAATTGTAAATTGTGGTTCCCTAACTACATTAACAACTGTGTTTTGTTACACATATTAGTGGTTTTACTTGCAGTCTTGCTTTTGCCTTGGATATTCCACTAAATGTAACCAAGAAGGAGTTCTTTTGTTGAATTTTCTCAGTTCCTCCAGTAGTGAGTGGAAAAGCAGTCTACATCATATTTGAGCCTAGAATTGCCTTTTTAAGGGACTAAAAAATAGAATCATTGAAAATAAATTTTGGAAAGTATTCCTTAGCTGAGGTAAAATTATAAAAATACATAAGAGAATAATTAAGAACCAGTCAACCATTATAGCTGTTGATGAAATAGGCCCACTTTTGAACCTATCATGTTTGTTCTATGATAGAAAATTATAGAGTAGACCCAGGTAATGTATTTTCTTGAGTTTTCAGCATTTTTCCACGTCTTATTTTTGTTCTTTTTTTTTTGAGAAGATACATTGCTTGCAGAGGAAATAATTTACTAGAGGCAAGTGATGATGTACGCACATACACACATATGCACATATATATAAAATAAAGGTGTTGTTGACTCACTGAATTTGGTTAGTATCAAAGTATCAAGAGCCAGTTTAAATGTTTTGAAAAGACTGATATTCTAGTAACAAATTCTGCTTTGATTCTAAAGACTTCCCTTTCTCTACCATTTCTATTTTCTAGTATGTGTAGGAAAATTCTTTCCTTATCCCATTTTGGGAATAAATTCTTACTTAATCTTCAGCTTAGAATATATTAGATGCTTAGTAATTTCTTGTGGAATTAACCAATGTGCTTTAGATATCTGATCTTAGGTGAACTCATTTTATGATGCATTATAATGGGTTATATAATAAAGTAAAATATAAATGCTGATTATTTTTGTAGCAAAATACAGAGATACTGACTGAAAACGAACAGTAGTTTCAAAAACAATTAACTATAGATCTTTATCCAAGGCATCCTCTGAACTTCAGTGGGAACTTATTCATTACATTTTTGGGGTAAGATTTTGTAGCCAATTAACTGTGGAAAGCATCATTGAGCACGGTTGGCATATTAATAAGTTGGATAGTTAGCATATTCCTCAAGAAGAAAAGTGATGAAGAGCTTAATAATGTGTATGAACTGAATATGAACATTTTCAGTCTGTGAAGTAAGATGATTAAAACTTTTTTATTGGAATGGAGGTTAAAAATGCATAATTTGCATGTATTAGTATGGAAGTTACTCTGCCAAATTAATTTAAGTATTTGCTTTTTACTTGCACAGACCTGATGGACTTCAAATTATTAGTTTCATTTCTTACGTTAGCTAGATTGAGTTTATGTTATTCTCTAGAAGTAATGTTTTTAGTTTTATTAATACTTTCTGATTAACAAGAAATTATATGAAATTACTTTAATATGAGTAATTGATCATAAAACGCATAATAATGACTACCACTTGTTGAGTACCAAGTACCATGCTAATTAATTTATAGACATTCCCTTTTAATCTTCCCCTTAAATGTAGGAGGAAGATATTCTCATCCATGTTTAACAGATTAAGAAAATGAGGGCTAAGTAACTTGTTTTAAGGACTTCAGTCCATCATGAAGGGTTTAATTTAAAACTAGAACTTTGTAAGTCTAAGCCTAGCTTCTTATTCACTATAACAACTGTCTTTTTTGTTGTTGAAGTATTGTTGATATACAATCTTATGTTGGTTTCAAATATTCAACACAGTGGTTCAACAGTTACCCATATTATTAAATCCCCATCCCCACTAGTATGGTTACTATCGGTCCACATAGGAAGATGTTACAGAATTATTGACTATATTCTCCATGCTGTCTTACCATCCCTGTGACCAACTTATGATTGAGAACTTTTGTGCCCCTTTATCTCCTGACCTTCCCTACCCACCCTCCCAAACCCCTACTCCATGGCAACTGTCAGTCACTTCTCAGTGTCTGTGAGTCTACTGCTATTTTGTTCATTTTGTTTTTTTAGGTTTTTATATTCCACAAATAAATGAAATCACATGGTATTTGTCTTCCTTTACCAGGCTTATTTCACCTAGTCTGACCCTCTAGGTACATTCATGTTGTTGTGAATGGCAGGATTTATTTCCTTTTTATGGCTGAATAATATTCCACTGTGTGTATGTACCACCTCTTGACAGACGCTTTGGTACTTTCCATATCTTGGCTATTGAAAATAATGTAGCAATAAACATGGGGGGCTGCATAAATCTTTTTGAATCAGGGATTATTTTTCTGCAGGTATATTCCTAGAAGTGGAATTATTGGGTCAAATAGTATTTCTATTTTTAGTTTTCTTGAGGAACCTCCATACTGCTTTCCAAGTGGCTGCACCAATTTACATTCCTATTAACAATGTAGGAGGGTTCCCCAAACTGTCTTTTTAAAGTGTATGTTGAAAAGAAAATTTCTGGCTCATGAGCTTTTAGAAATAGACAAAGGTTCTTTTCTTGAATAAGCTTAGTTGCCTATGAGGTTCAGAGTGTGCATTCAGTAACCATTTTACCATGTCAGGCACTCTGAAAATGGTGTGCTTCCTGAGGGAGATGCTTGTCTTGTCTTCCAGGAGGAAAAGTTAGGCAAGACCAGCATTTATTTATGATGGATGGTGAGCTGAGTGCTTTATATGACTTGTGCAGGAGTTACAGAAAAGTACAAAAAAGGGCATCCAATGAAATATGGGAATTATAAACACTTCCACCTGTACAATTAATGACTGTATTCTCCTTAAAAGTTAAGCATTCAATAGCTTTCAACAATATCGAGTGTGTCTATAGTCAACATCCCTCAGCTTGGGATTGGCATATCTTTTTGTGATGAACTTTCATTTGGAAGTGTATATTTTACCTGATTGAATATTTTGAAATATGCAAAAATTTGAGTGAAAAGTTAAGGAAATAATTAGTGTAATACATTTTTAAATCCTAAAAAACTGTTACTAATAAATTGTATATGGTTCTAAACTATATGTACTGGTAACTTATTTTTTTGCTAAAATTCAGTCATTTTTATGTAAAATTAAAATTTTTCACTTTATACAAACTATAACTATTTCATTAATTAATAAAAATTTAATTTTTATTAACACAGACTTTTATTATCAGAGCATGATCTAGAGGAGAAATTAAAAACTTCATTTGCAAAGTCAGCATAAAGGAAAATGTTTGGAAAACCATTTGAAACTGTTCTTTCCCAGAAGTTCCTTTAACTTTTTGTGTACATCTGGAAATTTAATTTTGTAGATTATTGTTAAACTTTTCTACAGCTTTTTCTCTTCTTCCAATAGTTGTCCTTAAGATTCCATGTCAACCATCTCTACAAATACATTTTCAGCAATTCTTTCATTTTTTCTGGATCTATCCCTTCTATTGAATCAAGAACTTATGTTTTCTAAGTTAAAATAGCTGTTAGAACAGACTACTGTCATTATCACCTGATTTTTGAAATTCCTTCTTTTTAAGAGAATCGGCAAGGAGAATGCCAAACTGCACATTCTTCTCGACAGGGCACTGACAAGGCCAAACTGTAGAATTAACATGGATTTTCATTTTTCCATTGCTGGGTTCAGAGATTCACTTTTTTCTTTCATCTCTTTCTTACCCTTTCATTCATTAGCAGATGATAGGAACTGAAATTTGCAGTAGGTCTTGACTGAGTAGGAGAAATGCCTTCAGGAATATTAGTGTTTTGTTTGTTGTTTTGTTTTTTATGCAGATAGACTGTAGAAAGTGGAAAAGAACCAAGAAGAGAGATGTAAAAACATTTTTAGAGGAGATGGCAAAGTAGAAATTGCCACTAAAATTCTTCACCTAATTGCTCAGTTACAGAACACTGTGTGCTAGTATCACATACATTAAATACCATCCCGTTTATCATTTAGCACCATCTCACTTTCCCACTCCCCAAAATGCTTATTTTTAGCAGGCTTTGCTCTATTCCTGTCTGTTATGATGGTTATTCTCCATTGGCACTTCAGCTTTGTGTAAAATGAGTTGTGTAACTGAACTTGTATAGCTTATACTACAGTTCACTGTTTTTCTGTTTTTATTCATCCACTTTACAAATTTTTATTGGGCATCTTCTCACTTCTGGGTGCTGCTCTAGGCTCTGGGGGTACAGTGGTAAACCAAAAATTCCTGCTCTTTAGGATCTCACCTTTCAGTATGGGTAGAACATAGTGATAAATTAGTGAGATCTCTGGTAGCCTTCTGTATGCAGCCTATTTTATTCCTTTCTGATTTTTTTCTTGCAAGAATTTTTATGACTTTTTTGTAAATAATCATTTACATTTAAAATGCTTTTAGCTATGTGAATAGGCACTAGTTTTCTTTCAACCTTACAGGTGTTATAATTTTTATACTCCCAGATTAATGGTGTGAATATTTTACTTTACTCGCTGCTTGTGTCCTCAGGAGTTCCAGGCAAGTAGCTGACACTCAGTAAACATTTTGTATGTGCACTTGTTGAATTAATCGTCATTTGCAGCTGCTTTCTTGACTAGAGAGTTTATCTTTTTTAAAGACTTTCTTTTTAAATTGCTTTCTTCTCTCTGAATTGTCTTTTCATTTTCTTTCTCCATTTATTTACTGGGATTTTATTGTCTTTTCTGACAATTTCCTTCAACTCTTCATATAACAAAGATAGTAATCTTCATGTTACATTTTCTCTGACTGCTTTTCTGAGTTATTGCTTACTTTTCACTTTTCAGTTAATTTTGTTGTATAGAAACTTTGTTTATATCATTAAATTGTTTTTATCAGTTCAAAGCTTATGGATTTTCTGTTTTTCTGAAAAAATAATTATTTTATTAATTTATCTTAAATGATTTGGACATATGTGTATATATTTATAAGGCAACATTTAAAAAATATTAAATAAATTAGTACAATATGACCACACACTATGTGTTGGATATATGGTATTGCCAGTTGAACAGAATTTCTGCAAATGGATATGAGATGAAGATAAGTTTTAGTTTCCATTTGTTACATTGTTCTGACAACCAGTCTCCATCTTTTCTTGATGAGATTTTTGAATATCATGTTAACATTAGTGAGTTCATTACAACCAGATGTCTTGCTTGGTAGTTTTGTGTACCCATTTAGCGATAATTGTGGCACTGCGGTTTCAGCTACATAAATTCATTTGATTAAACATTCTCAAATCAGGATATAACAAGGGACTCGTTCCCCCAACATATTGTTCCCTGGTGTCTGGCATGGGACAGAAAGCCTAATAGAATTTAAATAGATCTCATAGGGCTGCGGGTTGTGTGGTGTAGAAAGGAACAGCAGGATGTAGGTGGTGGCCTCCAATTCTCTGGGTGCTGTATCTGGCCAAACTCTGCATCTGGTGTTCCCCAGGAAGTCTGGTGCCAATGTTGTACAATGCCACATCTGTTTTCAACAAATGTTTAAGCACCAAGTTCCTTCATTCCTGGCATGGGAACTTGGCATCTAGTATTTCCAAAGTAGGTTTGAGATTTCAGCAAATTTGGGGTTAATCCCTTCTTTAACTTTTCTTTTTGGGAATCAAACTTTTATATTGCTCTTTCACTATGTAGTTTTAAAATGTAGTTCCAACATAGGTTCTTTGCTACAAATTCATAGAAATAACCCATTTCAATATCTCAATAAATATCATGAATTCTAATTGGAATGCTTAATATGGAATCATTGATGTGAATGCTTTCAGGCATTATAAATAAAATGGAAATATTTTTGTCAGAAACAAATTCTGTGTTTAGAACAAATGAAAGGATTGTAAAACCTTAATTTGTATTATTTCTTTTTTTTTTTTTGTAGATAATTATTTTTTATTGAAGGGTAGTTGACACACAGTATTACATTAGTTTCGGGTGTACAACACAGTGATTCAACATTTATATACATGATAATTCTAGGTACCAGCTATCATCATACCAAGTTGTTACAATATTTTGACTATATTCCTTATGCTATACATTACATCCCGGTTACTTACTTATTTTACAATTGGAAGTGTGTACTTTTTTTTTTTTTTTTTGTGAGGGCAACTCTCATATTTATTGATCAAATGGTTGTTAACAACAATAAAATTCTGTATAGGGGAGTCAATGCTCAATGCACAATCATTAATCCACCCCAAGCCTAATTTTCGACAGTCTCCAATCTTCTGAAGCATAACAAACAAGTTCTTACATGGAGAACAAATTCTTACATAGTGAATAAGTTACATGGTGAACAGTACAAGGGCAGTCATCACAGAAGCTTTCGGTTTTGTTCATGCATTATGAACTATAAACAGTCAGTTCAAATATGAATACTCATTTGGTTTTTATACTTGATTTATATGTGGATACCACATTTCTCTCTTTATTATTATTATTTTTAATAAAATGCTGAAGTGGTAGGTAGATGCAAGATAAAGGTAGAAAACATAGTTTAGTGTTGTAAGGGAGCAAATGTAGATGATCAGGTGTGTGCCTGTAGACTATGTGTTAATCCAAGCTAGACAAGGGCAATAAAACATCCACGTATGCAGAAGATTTCTCTCAGAACAGGGGGGGTGAGGTTCTAAGCCTCACCTCTGTTGATCCCCAATTTCTCACCTGATGGCCCCCCTGCGACTGTGCCTGTCTTAGGTTGTTCCTCCCTTGAGGAATCTTACCCGTCTCTGGATAACCAGTCATCTTCTGGGGCCATACAGGGAAATGTAAAGTTGATAAGTGAGAGAGAAGCCTTATTGTTTGAAAAGGTTAGCTTTTTACTTCTTTGCATATTTATGCCCTGTGGCTTCTATACCTAGCATTTGTCTTGAGGTATCTTTACCACTTGGAAGAATTATGATACTCGGTAAATTTGATATGAGGCACGAATTCTATTTAAGGGTTGTAATTAGGAAGGAAGAATAAAAGCTATAGAAGTAGCAGGCGGAAGAACACATGGGAAGATTGATTATTTCTTTGACATATCTTCTTGTAGAGTAACTTCAGCATTTATAGGTTTTAAACTACTAATTAAATTGTGCACACACATTAACATAATAGGAGTACAATTACATAACCAAAGCATACCTGTAATTACCAGCCATCTCCAGTGAAACCAAGAAAACCAGTTAGGCACCTTAGGCATTTGTGAAAACTTATCTATGATATGGTGGATATTGTCCAACTGAACTTGAACAGTCTGAGAGAAATCAGACAAATTAAAACAACCCATTCCTGGGGACTGTTCACATCCCATATGTTCTTTTAACAGTAAATAGTCTGTAGTTGTAAGATTTTGGAGCGCTACAATTTGCACTTCTCCTAATTCTTGATTGAGTTCCAACAGTATAGATCCAGTCAAATTTGTTGTTTTACTGTATGCACAGGCCAGCTTAGATAGCTCCTTCTTCATTCCCATGGCAAGTCCAGGAACTGGTGGGATGAGTGCATCTACAGCTGTAGCAGTGCGTGGATCTTTGTTGGGGTTTTTTGATGATCATCTTCTGGCATGAGTCTTCCCGAGAGTGCTGATGTTGGAAGTTCTTTTTCATATCGTATCTTAGTTCATTTTCGGGGTAGCCCAATTAGGCTTTGATCCTCTGTATAAACACAAACAGACCCTTTGCCTACACTTTTATATGCCCTTTATACCCTTGTGTAGAACTCATTGGAGGTCACCACACAGGAACTGCCTATTTTTTTTTTGTTGTTGTTATCATTAATCTACACTTACATGTCGAATATTATGTTTACTAGGCTCTCCCCTATACCAGGTCCCCCCTATAAACCCCTTTACAGTCACTGTCCATCAGCATAGCAAAATGTTGTAGAATCACTACTTGCCTTCTCTGTGTTGTACAGCCCTCCCCTTTCTCCCACCCCCCCATGCATGCTAATCTTAATACCCCCTTTTTTCTTCCCCCCTCCTTATCCCTCCCTACCCACCCATCCTCCCCAGTCCCTTTCCCTTTGGTACCTGTTAGTCCATTCTTGAGTTCTGTGGTTCTGCTGCTATTTTGTTCCGTCAGTTTTTCCTTTGTTCTTATACTCCACAGATGAGTGAAATCATTTGGTATTTCTCTTTCTCCGCTTGGCTTGTTTCCCTGAGCATAATACCCTCCAGCTCCATCCATATTGCTGCAAATGGTAGGATTTGCCCTTTTCTTATGGCTGAGTAGTATTCCATTGTGTATATGTACCACATCTTCTTTATCCATTCATCTATCGATGGACATTTAGGTTGCTTCCAATTCTTGGCTATTGTAAATAGTGCTGCGATAAACATAGGGGTGCATTGGTCTTTCTCAAACTTGATTGCTGCATTCTTAGGGTAAATTCCTAGGAGTGCAATTCCTGGGTCAAGTGGTAAGTCTGTTTTGAGCATTTTGATGTACCTCCATACTGCTTTCCACAATGGTTGAACTAATTTACATTCCCACCAGCAGTGTAGGAGGGTTCCCCTTTCTCCACAGCCTCGCCAACATTTGTTGTTGTTTGTCTTTTGGATGGCAGCCATCCTTACTGGTGTGAGGTGATACCTCATTGTAGTTTTGATTTGCATTTCTCTGATAATTAGCGGTGTGGAGCATCTTTTCATGTGTCTGTTGGCCATCTGTATTTCTTTGTGTCTGTTGGCCATCTGTATTTCTTTTTTGGAGAACTCTCTGTTCAGTTCAGTTCCTGTGTCCATTTTTTAATTGGGTTATTTGTTTTTTGTTTGTTGAGGCGTGTGAGCTCTTTATATATTCTGGACATCAAGCCTTTATCGGATCTGTGATTTTCAAACATATTCTCCCATACTGTAGGGTTCCTTTTTGTTCTATTGATGGTGTCTTTTGCTGTACAGAAGCTTTTCAGCTTAATATAGTCCCACTTATTCATTTTTGCTGTTGTTTTCCTTGCCCAGGGAGATAATATTCAAGAAGAGGTCACTCATGTTTATATCTAAGAGGTTTTTGCCTATGTTTTCTTCCAAGAGTTTAATGGTTTCGTGACTTACATTCAGGTCTTTGATCCATTTTGAGTTCACTTTTGTATATGGGGTTAGACAATGGTCCAGTTTCATTCTCCTACATGTAGCTGTCCAGTTTTGCCAGCACCATCTGTTGAAGAGACTGTCATTTCGCCATTGTATGTCCATGGCTCCTTTATCAAATATTAATTGACCATATATGTCTGGGTTAATATCTGGATTCTCTAGTCTGTTCCATTGGTCTGTGGCTCTGCTCTCGTGCCAGTACCAAATTGTCTTGATTACTATGGCTTTATAGTAGAGCTTGAAGTTGGGGAGTGAGATCCCCCCTACTTTATTCTTCTTTCTCAGGATTGCTTTCACTATTCGGGGTCTTTGGTGTTTCCATATGAATTTTTGAATTATTTGTTCCAGTTCATTGAAGAATGTTGCTGGTAGTTTCATAGGGATTGCATCAAATCTGTATATTGCTTTGGGCAGGATGGCCATTTTGACGATATTAATTCTTCCTAGCCACGAGTATGGGATGAGTTTCCATCTGTTAGTGTCTCCTTTAATTTCTCCTAAGAGTGACTTGTAGTTTTCAGAGTATAAGTCTTTCACTTCCTTGGTTAGGTTTATTCCTAGGTATTTTATTTTTTTTGATGCAATTGTGAATGGAGTTGTTTTCCTGATTTCTCTTTCTGTTGGTTCATTGTTAGTATATAGGAAAGCCACAGATTTCTGTGTGTTGATTTTGTATCCTGCAACTTTGCTGTATTCTGATATCAGTTCTAGTAGTTTTGGGGTGGAGTCTTTAGGGTTTTTTATGTACAGTATCATGTCATCTGCAAATAGTGACAGTTTAACTTCTTCTTTACCAATCTGGATTCCTTGTATTTTTTTGTTTTGTCTGATTGCCATGGCTAGGACCTCCAGTACTATGTTATATAACAGTGGGGAGAGTGGGCATCCCTGTCTAGTTCCCGATCTCAGAGGAAAAGCTTTCAGCTTCTCGCTGTTCAATATAATGTTGGCTGTGGGTTTATCATAGATGGCCTTTATTATGTTGAGGTACTTGCCCTCTATTCCCATTTTGTTGAGAGTTTTCATCATGAATAGATGTTGAACTTTGTCAAATGCTTTTTCAGCATCTATGGAGATGATCATGTGGTTTTTGTCTTTCTTTTTGTTGATGTGGTGGATGATGTTGATGGACTTTTGAATGTTGTACCATCCTTGCATCCCTGGGATGAATCCCACTTGGTCATGGTGTACGATCCTTTTGATTTATTTTTGAATTCGGTCTGCTAATATTTTGTTGAGTATTTTTGCATCTACGTTCATCAGGGATATTGGTCTGTAGTTTTCTTTTTTGGTGGGGTCTTCGCCTGGTTTTGGTATTAGGGTGATGTTAGCTTCATAGAATGAATTTGGGAGTATCCCCTTCTCCTCTATTTTTTGGAAATCTTTAAGGAGAATGGGTATTATGTCTTCCCTGTATGTCTGATAAAATTCCGAGGTAAATCCATCTGGCCCGGGGGTTTTGTTCTTTGGTAGTTTTTTGATTACCACTTCAATTTCGTTGCTGGTAATTGCGCTGTCTAGATTTTCTGTTTCTTTCTGGGTCAGTCTTGGAAGGTTGTATTTTTCTACGAAGTTGTCCATTTCTCCTAGGTTTCCCACCTTTTTAGCATATAGGTTTTCATAGTATTCTGTAATAATTCTTTGTATTCTGTGGGGTCCGTCGTGATTTTTCCTTTCTTGTTTCTGATAGTGTTGATTTGTGTTGACTCTCTTTTCCTCTTAATAAGTCTGGCTAGAGGCTTATCTATTTTGTTTATTTTCTCGAAGAACCAACTCTTGGTTTCATAGATTTTTACTATTGTTTTATTTTTCTCAATTTTATTTATTTCTTCTCTGATCTTTATTATTTCCCTCCTTCTGCTGACCTTAGGCCTCATCTGTTCTTCTTTTTCCAATTTCAATAATTGTGACATTAGACCATTCATTTGGGATTGTTCTTCCTTTTTTAAATATGCTTGGATTGCTATATACTTTCCTCCTAAGACTGCTTTTTCTGTGTCCCACAGAAGTTGTTGCTTAGTGTTGTTGTTGTTGTTTGTTTTCATATATTGCTGAATCTCCATTTTGATTTGGTCATTGATCCATTGATTATTTAGGAGCGTGTTGTTATCCTCTATGTGTTTGTGAACCTTTTTGCTTCCTTTGTACAATTTATTTCTATTTTTATGCCTTTGTGGTCTGAAAAGTTGGTTGGTAGGATTTCAATCTTTTGGAATTTACTGAGGCTCTTTCTGTGGCCTAGTATGTGGTCTATTCTGGAGACTGTTCCATGTGCACTTGAGAAGAATGTGTATCCTGTTGATTTTGGATGTAGAGTTCTGTAGATGTCTATTAGGTCCATCTGTTCTAGTGTATTGTTCAGTGCCTCTGTGTCCTTACTTATTTTCTGTCTGGTGGATCTGTCCTTTGGAGTGAGTGGTGTGTTGAAGTCTCCTAGAATGAATGCATTGCATTCTATTTCCTCCTTTAGTTCTGTTAGTATTTGTTTTAGGTATGTTGGTGCTCCTGTATTGGGTGCATATATATTTATAAATGGTTATATCCTCTTGTTGGACTGAGCCCTTTATCATTATGTAATGTCCTTCTTTGTCTTTTGTTACTTTCTTTATTTTGAAGTCTGTTTTGTCTGATACCATAATTGCTACACCTGCTTACTTCTCTGTGTTGTTTGCATGAAATATCTTTTTCCATCCCTTGACTTTAAGTCTGTGCATGTCTTTGGGTTTGAGGTGTGTTTCTTGTAAGCAGCATATGGATGAATTTTGCTTTTTTATCCATTCTATTACTCTGTGTCTTTTGATTGGTGCATTCAGTCCATTTACATTTAGGGTGATTATTGAAAGGTATGAACTTATTTCCATTGCAGGCTTTAAGTTTGTGGTTACCAAAGGTTCAGGGTTAGCTCCTTTACTATCTTACTGTCTAACTTAACTTGCTTGTTGAGCTATTATAAACGCAGTCCGATAATTCTTTATTTCTCTCCCTTCTTATTCCTCCTCCTCCCTTCTTCATATGTTGGGTGTTTTGTTCTGTGCTCTTTTTAGGAGTGCTCCCATGTAGAGCAGTCCTTGTAGGATGCCCTGTAGAGGTGGTTTGTGGGAGGCAAATTCCCTCAACTTTTGCTTGTCTGGGAATTGTTTAATTCCTCCTTCATATTTAAATGATATTCGTGCTGGATACAGTAGTCTTGGTTCGAGGCCCTTCTTCATTGCATTAAGTATGTCATGCCATTCTCTTCTGGCCTGTAGGGTTTCTGTTGAGAAGTCTGATGATAGCCTGATGGGTTTTCCTTTGTAGATAACCCTTTTTTTCTCTCTGGCTGCCTTTAATACTTTGTCCTTGTCTTTGATCTTTGCCATTTTAATTATTATGTGTCTTGGTGTTGCCCTCCTTGGATCCCTTGTCATGGAAGTTCTGTGTACCTCTGTGGTCTGAGAGGCCATTTCTTCCCCTTGTTTGGGGAAGTTTTCAGCAATTATTTCTTCAAAGACACTTTCTGTCCATTTTTCTCTCTGTTCTTCTTCTGGTACCCCCATAATGCGGATTTTGTTCTGTTTCGCTTGGTCACTCAGCTTTCTTAAAATTATTTCATTCCTGGAGATCCTATTATCTCTCTCTGCATCAGCTTCTCTGCATTCCTGTTCTCTGTTTTCTAGTCCATTAATGGTCTCTTGCATCTCATCCATTCTGTTTTGAAGTCCTTCCAGAGCTTGTTTTATTTCTGTATTCTCCTTCCTTAGTTCTTGCATATTTCTCTGCAAGTCCATCAGCATGGTTATGAGTTTTGTTTTGAATTCTTTTTTAGGTAGACTGGCTAAATCTATCTCCCCAGATTCCTTCTCAGGGGAAGATGTAGCAGATGCTGAAGCTGTCTGGGTTAGTCTTGTCTGGATCATATTCTTTTGCCTTTTCATGTTGACAGGTGCTATTGACTGCCAGCTGTGAGGGCCACGTTTTCACTTGCTTCTGGCCTTTCTTTGCTGGGACAGCTGCGACCCCTAGTGGCGTGTGTTCGGTAATTGCGTGTAGGCTGGGTCTTTCTGTCTTGCCGAGCCCGATCTCCCTTTCTGTCGGCGTGGTTTGCCTTCGGCTGTTTCTCTGCTTTCGCAGTGCGTGGAGGGGTAATGGATGGGGGGTGGGCTGTTTGGCTGTTTATGTCCTTGAGGGGTCTCAGAGCTGTTGCCCAGGGGGTTAATGCGCCCGGTTTTCCCTGTAATTTCCAGCCACTGGGCTGTGTGACCTGTGTTGTTTCCATCTAGCTGTTAATTCCCTGTCCCTTTAAGACTTTCAAAAAGCACTAGCTTTTCTTTGTCACAGGGTCATCAGCTTCGGAACCCTCTCAGAGGTCTTGCTGCCCTATTTCCCTAGTTTCCAGCCCTCCACGCATGCACTGTGTCTGCGCTCTGGTGTGGGTGGCTGGGGCTGGGTATTTAGCAGTCCTGGGCTCCCTCTCCCTCCCTCCGGGAGCTGGGGAGAGGTGTGCTCGTGTCCCGCCGTGCCGGGGGTTGTATCTTACCCCTTTCACCAGGCGTTGGGCTCTCGCAGGTGTGGATGTAGTCTGGCTATTGTCCTGTATCTTCTGGTCTCTCTTTTAGGATTAGTTGTATTTGTTGTATTTTCAAAAATATATATGTTTTTGGGAGGAGATTCCCACTGTCCTACTCACGCCGCCATGTTGGCTCCACCGCTGTATTATTTCTTCATTCAATTTTTATAACAATGTTGTATGTATAAGGGAGTTACTGTTTTTGCATTAATGAAGAACTTGAGGTCTTGATAAACTGTATAACTTGCTGGTAGTCATACAGCCAGTAAATGGCTCAGCCAAGATTCTCCCCCAGGTCCAACTCCTAAGGCCCACCAGCCATTGCCACCTTCACAAATATCCACATACTCTGCCAAGTCTGGCCACTGTCACTTTAGTAGCAAGGGTGAGATTCATGCTTTCTGAGCTCCTACCTTGTATAACAGCAAATTAAGTGTAAATATTGTTTACTTCAGAATCTGTTTTTAGCATTATGTTTTCTGTAATTATATTCTACCCACTGAATTTTTATGCCATTGTTTATTCCAGCCCCATTTATAGCATTTTAAAGGTTGAAAGTTTGGCTTATTCCTGAGTTGTGCCTACTTTTTAAAATGAGAATAGTGCTGACAATTAGATTGTAGCTAGTGGGTAATTTAGTTTTAATTTTAATTTATTTATAATTTTCTTGAAAGTTTAACATTCACATTCCATCCCATTTTTGAATTTTATATATGCCTGCTAGTTATTTTTAAACATGTATTTTCTTGCTACTATCTTTTTAATAGGTAAGTTCTCTTGGTTTCAACAGAACTTTCCAGAGGTAGAAAATAACATTAACAATAGTGAACTAGGACTGTATGTAGGACTTACTGGGTGCCAGGCATTCTCTGAAGCATTTCTACATACATTTAACCCTTACCAGATTGATGTGGTAGGTATTATAGATAGTTTTCTCCATTTTGCAAATGAGTGAACTGATGCGAGAGGCAGACTTGATCAGTCTGGTTTGGATTTCGTCATTTGTCCAGTGGAGTGTCACCTCTTTTACAAAACTTCATGTGAACACAGCTCTCTTTTTTCTGGGCTGGACACAATGCTTACCCTACAGCCATGTATTTTTCTTTGCACTTAATACAATTATAAGTGCATTCCTGACTATAAGCTTCCCCATGGAGAAAGCTTACCCCAAGGAGGGTACCCAGTCTTATGCTTTTGTGCAGACCTGGGACTTAACACACTTTCTGGCACTAAGTACTTAATAAACACTGTTTTGTCAGGACAGATATCCCCGTTTTAAAAAAATGGCTCTATCTGCTTTGCCTTCACAAAATTAAGTTAGTTCAAAGCTGTTTGTAAGCTTCAGAGCACTACACAAATAGATATCAAACCAGTTGTGCAGAGCACTCACTAGGCTTAATGAAGTCTGATGCTTTTAAAGTCTCTAGACATTATCACAGGGGTTGGCACCCAAGACAAAGAGGATCTTGAGAGTACAATGTGTCACTGTGTTCTGGCCAGCCTGTTTTTAACCAGTAGTCTTAGTGACTTCAAATGTTTTTTTGGTTTTTGTACTCTGTTTGCATGCTTTTCTTACTTTACAGAAGGCAGAGAGAAGCGTTTGTGTCCTGGTATTAAATATTGCAGATTCATACTGTCTAGATTGTACAGCTGGTTCTGCCACCTGATTCAGTGTTTCTCAATATTAGCTCCATATGAGAATCACAGGATTGTACTTTTGTTTTTTTAACTAAAGTTCTTAGATTCTGCTGATTCACAGAATCAGAATCTCAGGGTGGAAGGGAGAGATCAACACAGGTAATCTGTGTTATAAGCCAGATTCTAATCGGATATGCTTCAAGGAATCAGACATATTCTAAATATGTTCTAGATACTTTTGGAAAAGATGGCTTAATGTCACCACAAATATTTTTAATAAGAAACACAATTGTTTCATATTTAATAGCTCTCAAGAGCACTGACATTTATTTTGTTACTCTGCTGTACATTTTACAGTCCATTTGTGCCGGTGAGTTCAGTGGATATTCTAATTACTCAAACCATATGGCCATGGCAAGCAGCTGATAAATGTGTTACAATTATTTCCCAGGCTTAAAAAATTACCTTTGTCTTGCTTGGGAGAAATATTCGGGTCTTGGACTGAGCCTTGCTTTGTTTATAGCAGAAATTGCAGCTTTATATATTTCATGCAGACATCTCACGACTTGCTTATTGAAATGAGGGTCCATCTATTCAGGCTGGAGCCTTGATGAGGCCCATCAGTTTCCATAAAACATTGTCAATCTTACCATCTGCTAGTCTGATGGCCCGAGTATGTAGCTCTGCCTTTGGTAACCAACAGTACCCACAAGTGAGGCCCACATCAGAGAATATAATCAGGAGTGGTCTGATACCCAGCTCTTGTCAAAACCTTCATCACAGAGAATTGTTTGAAGAGGATGCAGTCTTTTTTTACTCTAGAGTTACCCTTGTATCAAGGTAGGCCATCAGGAAGCTGCTTTAAAATATCCTACCTTGCTACCCCTACTTTATTACCTTATTTATGAAAGAGAGCTTGAGTGTTTCCAGTCACATGCATTGGAAATTTCTGCAGAGCTACATTATTCAATAGGAACACTGGTGTGGATAATTGAGACTTTTTTTTAAATTTAATAACATCAATATGCTGAAACTTACTAAAATGGGGCAGATTGGAAAAGTTTGATTCCCCTCTTTCATATAGATCATGTTAAGTACTATTTTTTGTTCAGTGGTCTTACTATATAATGTGAAAATATATCACAGTCTTCTAATTATCTTATAACATTTAGTATGTCTCTGCATCTTTTATATTATTGACTTGTCATTTCTGGCTTGTTTCTCCTTACAAAATGAGCCATTTGTTTTTCATCAGAAGAAAATAATATTCTGTTGATGATTTATTTTATAAAGGAGTCAGTTTCCTCATTTTAACTAAAAACTTGTAAAAACATAAAAAAATTAAAAAATTAAAAAAATGAAGAGGAGCTCTTCTGCAGCTTTTTGATGGAACTCGGGATGCCTTTATAAGTGGAAGAAATTTGTTAAAACATTATTTGACTTATTTTACCAATAAGGAATGCATTGGTATCAAATCATAAAAACCTAAAGAATAGCTTAGATAGATAGGGCTTCATCTGTTTTAACAAACCTCTTGGTTTAGGCAGTGGAGAGCTATTGCCACAAGGAACAAGGGTCTTCCTATTTTTTTTTACTCTGTCACGCTTAGAGCGCGAGAATTTGTCCTCGGGCTTTTCATTTCAAGGATGTTAACATTCTAACATGGCTTCTGGGCTTCTAGGTGTTATTCCCCAAGAAGATGGAAAGGCAAGGGGTGAAAGTCTTTCTTCTTCAAAGATTTGTCCCTCTACCTGTGCCTCCCCAGCACACACACAGGCTGGGAATTATTTATATTTTATTGACCCAAACTATAATTTACAGCCCCTCTGAACTGCAAGGGAGACAGGAACATAGTACTTTCACTTTTAGCCTATCTAGCAGGAGAGGCAAAGAAAGGCCTGTGAATTGTTTCTTTCACAGTCTCTGCTGAAACTGTCCTTATTGAAAATGGACCAATAGTTTTTGTACTCTGTTTAGTATGGCTCCTTTTTCCTCCTCATAATTTAAATTAGGAAATCAGACACACTTAATCTAAACCTGTTCACACAGATAATTCATTTTTTGAGGTATAGATTATATTTTTTAAAGTATTGAGATTATTCAATAAATTCCCAAACCCTTATGACTACATAATATATTGCAAACTTCAGTGTTTTTGGAAGGAAGATTTTGTAGCCTTTGAACAGTTCCTAATTTTGGTGGAGCAAGCTAAACATAGCTCCTGTAGGTGTTGAACAAATGGCAATTTTCATACCAATATAGCATTAGAGGAACTTTTTAAATATCTAATTGAAGGAAAGGGAAAGTAATAAAATATTGGAAATGAGATAAAATTGTAAATCAAGTAATGCTTTTGTTTGAATGTGCAAGGAGAAAGAAAATGTGACAGAGCAGAGGTAACCCCATCTGGTAAAACAGAGCAGTCAGCTTGGCTCTCAGTCCCTTTCTACCATACATTCTCAGCTGCACCTGCCATGTAACCTCATCTCTTTTGTCCTTAGTTTCATCTTTTTATATAAATAGTAATTATACCAACCTCACAGTCATTTGGCTTCCCTGCCTAGAAAATTGGGCATATGGTAAGGGTTAGTTCACTGTTAGTTTCCTTTTCTGCATAGATAAAGATAGAAAAGTGCCTAAATTTTGAAATCAAGGCATGCATGTAGTTCAAAATCTATGTCCTACTCAATTTATGGTTCATGTGAAAGAAACTAATAGTTCATCAAGAGCCCAACTGTCAAGCCTAGAATGGCACTGTCTTCTCATGTATTGAAAATGACTACCTAATATAAGAAAATCACTTTCAAGCCATTTTTTAATGGATTGTTTCATTCCATTTACATATGTGTAGTAAAATTTAGTAGGACTTACAGGATTTTAGAAAATATAATTGTACTTTCAAAATCCCTATTTTTGTTTCTTTATAATTTTTTATGTTTTTCTCCAAACTAGGATTTTAAGAGTGGACTTGGTATTACCATAATTCCTATGAATGTAGCAAATGTAAAGCAAGTGGACCGAACTGTGAAACAATCTTTTGAGATAATCACTCCCTATAGGAGTTTCAGGTAGGTTCTATTAAACCATTTTTGTGTTTGTACTGCTACAGGAAAGCATGGGTGATACACTTTTATGTTGCTAGTGCTGACTTAATTTCTTACAGGGCACTTAATAAAATTATGTTCTTTTGCCTATTGTCTAATTTATTAGCCACTACATAAAAATACCTTGTAAAAGTGACTTGAACAAACAGCAGAGATACTAATTTCATGAGATTTGAGTAGTTTCTTAATGCTTCTTTTTCTTAGAAGGCTTAGTATGTTATTTTTTAATTAATAAACATATGAAAAGTTTTCACATTTTGAAGAGAAAATACTACATTGTCTTTAAACTGTATTGTTATTTACCTTCTTTTAGCCCTATATAATCCCTCTGTAAAATCAATCTCAAATTACAGTTGCTCCACAATAATTTCCTAAAAGGAACTCCAACTTCAAATGATGCTGATGGATCTTATAGCAGCCATTGATATAATATTTTATCATTTCATCATAGATCTTGTATTATGGTATTCTAGGAATTGCTTCCTTATTACAATGAAAAATAAATCTTAGACTTCTCAATATGTTTTTATAACCTATAAAGACTCCATAGCTTTCATACACAGAAGAGGCATAAGTCAGTATCTGTTGAGTTCAACCACATTAATTCATTTGTAACAAATAATCAGCATACCAGAGGGTAATAAGCAGATCAGAGAATTTCAGAGGTCTTTGAAGGACTGTACAACTTCAAAAACACTACTAAGTCTAGTGCTCATTTTATTTGTCAAATTATATCTACTTGGCTCAAATTTTGAGAAGGAAATAATCACATACAGAATAACAAGCTTAATTTTCATGTTACGGGTTGAATTTTTTCTCCTCAGTTCTTGTCCTGCCACCACAAAGGCAGTGCAGGTCCTCTGTATAGTCCTGCCTCCCAGTGAGCATGTCCTTTCCCCACGCTCAGGTGTGATCTAGGCAGTTCTTAGTTCCATTGATAGTGCCTCTGTTGAGATCTGGTTGGGAAGGAAGTTCTCTCCCTGCAAAGCCTTTGTTGTCTTCATACGGGACCTCTGACCTGGGCAGAGTGTGGGCAGCGTTCTCTTTGAACCTTGTCTTCCCCCTTTCCCAGCTGCTCATGTCTATCTTTCTACCTAATATTCACATATGCAGATTCAAGCCTCAACTAAAAATGTAGACATTGGTTGAGCTGTGTTTACTCAACACTTCTACACCAACTATGTGGGGTTTTTCCTTACAGCAACCGATTCTCCAACTCTCCGGACACCAACTGGGTGTCCAACAGTTCAGTCCTGTTCTGACAACAGTTACCCAGAGAGAGCATCAGACCCAACAAGTTTAAGATTTAAGAACCCACAGAACTGCTCTGTTACTTGAGATGCCAGTTGCAAATATTGGATCCCCAGGTTAACCACACTTCTGCCCAAAATGGCCGCAAATTGAGGTTCCCACAACTCCTACTCAATAATTTGTTCTGTTTGTACAATAATGGCTCATAGAACTCAGAAAAACAGTTTAATTATTACTACCAGTTTATTATAAAGAATGCAACTCAGGAACAGCCAAATTGGAGTACTGCATAGGGCATGGTATGGGAAATTAGTTATACAGAGCTTCTTTGCCTCTCTGGGTACATCACCCTCCCAACATTGAAGTCTCTGAACCCAGGTGTTTAGGGATTTTTATGGGAGTTTCATTCCATAGGCATAATTGATTAAATCCTTGGTCATTCTTGATTGGGGCTCAATTGCCACGCCCCCCTGCCACCCCCAGAGGCCCAGGGGTGGGGCTGAAGGTTCTAGCCCTCTGATGGTTGCTGGCTCTTCTGGTGACCAGCCCCCACCCTGAGGCTGTTTAGGCTCTAGCTGTGACTTACCTCAGTACACAAAAGGCACTTTTACCACGATATTCCAGGAGTTTTAGGAGCCGTGTTCCAGGAACCAGAAACAAATATAAAGTGTCTATTTTCCATTGTATCATATTGGTTCTATGTAAAACTAGTGTTAACCTTAAAATTAAAATAGTTATCTTACTAGCAAAAACAGGTTTATCCAGGAGTAGCAAAGAATTGCCATCCAGGACAAGCAAGCTCTAGCAGGACCTTAGGCATGTCCAAGGAACAAAGGTGAGCAACACTCTTTTATGGAGGAAGGGGCTGAGCTGGGAGGCCTGTTCTCAGCAGAAGGTCTACTGGAGTAAACTGGGAGTCCCATGTATTGTGGCTTCTCATTGGCTGAATCTTAAGCCTTCGACTGGCTGTCGCTACAGAGAGGTGGAAGGTGGAAGCCTTCTTCCTGCTGGGTAGGAAAGTAGCTTAAACAGTATGGCATCCATCTCTTTTGATGGGAACAAGATTTTACGAGGAGTGGTGGGCATGAGAACTTCTGCAGGTCTCCCAACATCATGTCCACAAACATAGAAATAGTAGTTACAATACAGTGTGATAAGGGCAAGACTAGAACTGAGTTCATGTCAGTGAGGTTTCTCCTAATTAATTTCCACAGTAGAAGCCACTAAGAAGTTTATGAATATTACAGTGATGTTGGAACCATTAAGTGTCTCAAAAATTATAATTCCTATAGGTCACTCAGTTTCCTTATGAGTTATTGAGAGTATGTTAGTCATCTTTTATATTCATTGTATTTCAAAGTATTTTCATCTTCAGAACAAAAAATTTTAATGTGAAGCATAATTTTGTGGGTCATTGACTCTGGAACATTGTAGCATATTTCCTAGCACATTGTAGAAACTCAGTAAATATTTCTTGAAGGAGTGAGCTGATGTTTAATGTTTTATCTCTTTATGCACCCAATCAACACTAAATAAATCAGAAAGAACATGACTAAAAATGAGTTAGAATTCTGTTAGAATAGTAGTTACTGAAAACTTTTCTAATTTCTCAGTTTCTTAAAGCCATCTGGGCATTCTTCTAATTAGAAAAAAAAAGGAATATTTTTAAGACTGAAAAAAATGAAAATTTCTGGTGGGTGTTTTTGATAACTTCATTTCAGACTATCATGACATACTTTCTTGGCAAAATAATCCAATAGTTCTGAAACTCTCCCAATCTCTTATTGATTATTATATAACCACTGCTTAGGAAGCATGACCTCTCATTTAAGCTTTTGACCTAACAAGGCAATTTTTATATCCTGGTCAGAAAAATGTGTGTGTTACTTTTGGTCCAAGATATGTAAACAAAGTCATCAGCAAAGTGGAGGGTTAAAGGAAAGACAGATTTTTAAAGTAGATGATTTTTAATAGAAAACATTATCTAACTGCCTGGAAGGCATATTTTTCAGCTGCTGTTTAATTTGTGAGTGAAATGAATATGCAAACTGAGCATACTGCTTAATTGGCCTTTACAAGGGAGATCGATAATGCAGAAAAGTTAATTGTTTCAGCTTTACAGCAGAGTCTGAAAAAGAGAAACAAGAGTGGATTGAAGCTGTGCAACAATCGATAGCGGAAACTCTCTCTGATTATGAAGTAGCCGAGAAGATTTGGTTCAATGAGTCCAACAGGAGCTGTGCAGATTGTAAAGCCCCAGATCCTGACTGGGCATCCATCAATCTCTGTGTTGTCATCTGTAAGAAGTGTGCAGGTAATTAGTGATAAGTTATGCTCATCCCTGTTTGGTGGCAGATTGGCACTGAAAGCTCTTTATTGTCACACATAATGTGTCCCAGCTAAAGGTCTTGAAAAATAAAAGCAGAAAGCTTATTACATTGAAATCAAATTTAGAAATATTTTACAATTCTAAACTTCTCTTATGCATGCCTTAGATGTAAAAATAGATTTTTAAGCATGTTACTTTTTGTGCCTACTGGTCCATGTGTGCATTTTAAAAAGACAGTGTTGAAATTTTTAGATTTTAGGGAGAATGTTTCAGAATGCACCCTGAACACCCTTGCATCTTTGTATGATTTGTTCATTTTTTCCCCAGTCATTAGTAAGACTTATTTTTCATATCAAGTTTGTACTGGGGTTTAGACCTGGTATACCAGATCTGGTGTCTCTTTTCATGAGTTTTTACAAAGAAGCATGTCCCGGGTGTATGGACATTTATGAAAGTAACCAGTACTATGACTGGTTTTCTTACTGTGACCTTACAGCTTACAGACTGACAGCTCAGTGTATTTGGGAGCTCAGACAGTTGTTCAGGTGAGTGGAGGGAATGGACCCCAGCGCAGGTATGTGACCACAGAGGGCTTTCAGAAAGTTAGGCACAACCTAAACTTTATAACAGTTTTCCAGCTCTACCAGGTAACTGTACTGGTCCTGGGAAATTAAAAAGATGTATAATAAGACACAACATATCCTCCACGAACATAGAAATAGTAGTTACAATAAAGTGTGATAAGGGCAAGACTAGAACTGAGTTCAGGTTTCATTGAGAGAACCCAGAGGAGTACCTCAGCTGGAGCAAATACAAGGACAGTTGCTTTAAACCCTTAGTACTTTTCTAGAGCTCTGTGCTGCCACATTGCTCATCACCCTGATAGATTTTCACGTGAGCTGATTAACAAATCAGTAGCAAGAACAAAAAGTATCAGCTAATCCTCCTCTACTTTGTGTTTTTCCCCAGACTTTTTTCTCTTCTTCAGTCTCACTGGGAGAGAGAGTCTGTGTGATGTCCAAGGCTATTCTTTCCCACTACTTTATATAAGAGAGTTGCTTTTGTTTCAGCATGTAAATTTGCATAAGTCTGTCCTATTAACATCAGCTTTTTGAAAACTTCCATTCCAGACACAATTCTTTCAAGAGTGGAAGTCCGCATGGGTTTTCTTCATTTCTTTACTGTCCTAGTTTTTCTTCAGCATCCTATAATCAGCCTTCTTTTCTCTCTACTCCAATAAGAATACTTTCACCACATTCCAATGTATTTTACCTCAATTTCTGTGGGGTCAGTTCCAATCTTTATTGTCTTCTTTGCAGTACTTGACGCTCTTGACCATTTTCTCTGTGACTCCCTATCTTCCCTCAACTTCCAAGGTACCATTTTTTCTTAAGTTAAAAAGAAATATACATACATACATGTACACATAGATACACTTTTTTTTTACAATAGAAAATCCAGTTACACACAAGTTAACATAAAAACACAACTGTTTTTTGACTTCAGGACAACACAGATCTTTAGGACCAAAAGATTCCAAAGTCAGAAGTCTAAAAATGGACGCCAGCATTTGGAGTAACGAACTCATCGAGGTAAGTCTGGCTTCACCGTGGCAGTTCCTAGTGGGAGGCGGTGTGCAGTAGGGTGTCATGAGTTACCTTAGGAGCTCTTCAATAAAGTTCTCGCCACATTATAAAAATGGCTGACAGCCTGTTTGATAACAGTAACTTTCTACTTCAACTTTGAGAATGCTTCCTGCATGAGATAGTCATTCTAAAAATAAAAAGTGCCAACAAATAGCTTTAATAGTAATAACTACTTTTTAAAGGCTTGACAGCTTTTTTATTTTTAAGCCAAAATTTACTCTCTTTCTTTTTAACTCAGTATGGATGAAATACCAGAAAAGTGAATGCAAACATTTGGCAAAATTTCCTGTTCTTGATTTTGGCCATACTCTGTCATTAACTGTGATCATATCTAACTTGCTGTCTTCCATTTCCATTTCTCTCTCAGATTTCAGTACCACTCTCAGCCACATTAGCCCAGCTACTCAGCCATTTTAAATGAATCTGTCTCAATGTGAGCTTCAGAAAATAATGCTTTTGCTGCAATTTGGGTTGCTTGCAATTTCTTTCCTAGCTAATCTTGTACCATTATTAAGAGCAGCTAGGCTATATTTAAAATAGAAATAGTATCTGCTCTCACATTCCCTCTTCCTGAAGAAGCTGGGCCTTTCATGTGTTTTTGCATATTTTATACTGTTATGTTTTAACTTTTAATGTGAGTCAGTGTTCTGAAGAGTCAAGTACATTTTATGAACCGATACTATTTTATAATATTTTGACACTTCAGCTTTTTATTGTCATTGGAAACAAAAGAGCAAATGATTTTTGGGCTGGTAATCTTCAAAAAGATGAAGAATTATATATGGACTCGCCAGTAGAAAAGAGAAAAAATTTCATCACACAGAAGTACAAAGAAGGAAGATTCAGAAAGACCCTTTTGGCATCTCTTACCAAAGAAGAATTAAATAAGGTATCCTATAAAACATAATAATAGATGTGAATCTTAATGTCTTCTTAAATATGTGCCAAGGATTTCAAAAAGAAGTTAAAGTATCTTTTACTATTTGATAGTAGGAATAGCAAGGGTTTTAAAAAGAAATTTTAAAAATATTTTACTGTCTGATAAAAGCATTGCTTAATTTTATTTCCTTTTATGAGTTATGCCAATGGCTTTACTTAAAAATTCATTATCAATACTTAATAAACTCTTTGTCCCTAACTGAAGTTTCCAGCTAACTTATGCCTACCCCATTATTCTTAAAACTTCAACAACTTTCCTTTTCTGGTGATCGAATACCAAACATTAACTTCAAGTTGTACATTAGTCACCAAAATTAACATCATTTGCTCAATTAATTTATTGTTATAGCAAAGGTTTGCTTACTGCTACTGATTTGGAGTATCATTTACCATTGGCTGATTGATTCCAGATTTTCTTGTGCTATTTTATGCTGTCCAGTTGGCCTTCATCCTTTTGGCAAAGGGTTTTAAGCATCCTGCTCCCCCCCCTTTTTTTTTAAATTGTTGCTTCAATTTCTTGTGTGTTAGGAGGCTTCTATCTGTAGCTATTTAACACATGTATTTTGTTTGCATATTGCTTAGAGATGTATTTGTATGCTTAGAGTTGTATTTTGTATGCCTGTTGCTTAGAGATGTGTTTGTATGCCTAGAGAATATATTCTTTCATGATCCTCCATTCTTTAATTTACTTTTAATGGCAATACTTATTGGATAAGGATCTTAGGTAAGTAGCATTTTGCTGAACATCTTAGAAGATAAATGCCTTTTCCATACTTCTCCAAAAATTACAAGATGATGCAAGTGACTTAGATTTCTTTTGGTTTAGTGCCCCTAAGCCAAGTTTTTCATCTTTGTACATTTTTGATTTTGGTAAAGGGAGGAAATCATGTGATTTTAAAGCAATGGCATGCAATAAATGCAAGATTCATGATGGCTACCTAAGGTAGAGTCAGGAAAATAGGGACGGTGGATAGGGAACCATATATTTACATAGGGTATTATTAAAAACATTTGTTTTGGATGGTGTTTTCATGGGTGCTATTACATTATCAAAATAACAGACCAGTTATACCAGACATGCATGACATAATGATGACAGAGTATAATAAATCAAGGATTATGATTAATTCTTGAAATAGAGGCTCATACACACCAATAAATGTAGCAAATGAAGGAAAACAGTAGGGTGATGAACAAGAATAAAATGAAATACACGTGATTAAATGGGAAGGCAGTTAAAGCTATTGTAGCCAAATTCAGAAAGACCCTTTTGGCATCTCTTACTAAAGAAGAATTAAATAAGGTATCCTATAAAACATAATAATAGATGTGGATCTTAATGTCTTTTTAAATATGTGCCAAGGATTTCGAAAAGAAGTTAAAGCATCTTTTACTATTTGATAGTAGGAATAGCAAGGGTTTTAAAAAGAAATTTTAAAAATATTTTACTGTCTGATAAAATCATTGCTTAATTTTATTTCTTTTTATGAGTTATGTTAGTGTTACCTTTTCCAACACCTTCATTTTACAGATGAGGAAAAAATAAGACCCAGGAGGAGAAGGGATTGCCTAAAATCACCTAGTAAATTAGTACAAAGTCAGGTACAAAATTCAGCTTCTTGGTTCTGACACAAAAGAAACTGGAGATCAGCTAGGCTATGATAGAGAAAATAAGTACTTTCAACAGTTGACCCTCCAGGGCTGGAGCTGTGAAAGCATCCTGGGACTTCTTGGCTGTACATCGTCAAATGCCTATTGGGATATTTAATGAACAATTGTCCTGAAATTGCATTACGAAGGACAGATTAACCAGGGATCCATCCAGGTGCACCATGTCAGGAGTGGGTAAGGTGATGAGGCCAAGGCTAAAGAGTCAGATGAAATCAGAATGCCAAAATTAGCGTTTGGAAGCAAATGTGAAGTCAATAAAGTGAGGAAGAAGTTAGAGGCTGAGAGGTTATTACTTCAAGAAAAAGGGGAAAAAAAGTGAGGCTTCAGTGGTTCCTAGAGTTTGTATAGTGATGGTTTATAACACAAGTCAATAATGTTTTATTGCTTTTCTCCTCCCCACCCATAGCCCTAAAAAGGAAAGAGCATGAACTTGCTTTGCAGTCATCTTTTAAATTCTCAAAGCACAATAGTTTAAGGATTGTTCAGAACCTGATTAAGCTGGAAAATACATACATACATACAACGTTCATATGACAAAACATCTAGTGAATACTTTGTTATTACATTTGAAATGCTTTGAATTTTCAGCTGGTGTCATAGTATGCAAGCATAAAAAAAATGTCTTCGTAAACAAATATGAAGGGGTGGAAGACTGGGAACATCGCAGCCCAAAGCATTGAACAGGTTGTAATTTAAATTCATACGAAGTGGACCTATTGAGCCTATTGCTTAATTCAGGGCATAATTATTATTAGCCTTCTTAGTTAAAAAGGAATGTAAACTTTATCTTGTAAATGGTTTGGTAGGCTTTCACTCATTTAATAGCTAGAATTATATTCTCTTCCTTTGAAACGTGTTTTTTCTTTTAACAACCAGGCTCTGTGTGCTGCTGTAGTAAAACCAGATGTTTTGGAAACAATGGCTTTGCTGTTCAGCGGAGCAGATGTTATGTGTGCTACTGGGGACCCTGTGCATAGCACCCCCTATCTACTGGCCAAGAAAGCTGGGCAGAGTCTGCAAATGGAATTTCTCTACCATAACAAATTCTCAGGTTAGCCCCTATACCTGTATTAGCCTGGTCTCTTCTGATATATTTGTAAGAAAACTGAGACACAAATCTATTTATTGTTCAATTAAGAAAAAAACTGTCCTAATGAAGAAAAATATAATTTCCAAAAAGTTGGAAGATGCTTAAGATAATATTATATCATTTTAAGAAAAAGTTTAGGAAATAAATCTTTTATGTTTCTTCAATTTTATAAATGGAAGATTAAAATAGTTAACCCAACATAATCATTATCACCAAAATTAAATCTGATTTTCATATGTGATTAATAAAAACAACAAGTGCTTATTTGCAGATTTTGTACAAAGGAAAATAAATATCTGAGTACATTTATTCTGGTAAATTCAAAATAGCTTTTCTTCTAGTTAAAAACTCACTTATGCATTTATAAGCAAAGGGAAAATTGTTTATACCTCAGATTTCAGATGTGTCATTTTTGTAATTTTTCTAGATTTCCCTCAACATGACACTCATTCTGAAGGTGGATCAAGTCAGGAGCCCACCCAGTCCACGTTCCTGTGTGACTTTCTCTATCAGGCTCCTGCTGCTGCTTCTAAACTCGCTTCAGACAGAAAACTGCTTGAAGGTATCTTTTCGGCTCCATTTAGATTTTGTTATCTGATAAAACTTTATTTCATTATCAGAACAATTAGGTTTTCATTTTGATCTTTTTTCCCTTAAGATGTTAGATTTCATCTTGCCATAGAGAAATATTTTTTGAGGATTTTTAAATGCTTCAAGGCACAGATACGTGTTTCATGCACCTCAGCAGGGGTTCACCACTGGGCTGGAATGCTGAGTGAATTCTCAACAGAATTCACTGATGTCTGCCTGAGGGCCAACCAATGGTGTTTCAGGATTTAAGGGTTATTTCATAGGAGTGTGAAACTCAGCCGCTCTCCTGAGGGACACACATGAACTGGGGAGATGATAACAGGTAAATGTCAACACATAGGAAGACTGACCAGTTTTGGGTATCTTTTCTATACGAATACTGATATCAGAAGTTCAGTTTGTTCTGAGCATATGTGTGTATAAATAAAGTTTAAGCATAGTTTCAAAAAAAATGATGGGAATTAATGTGATTTAACAACTTAGTCTACATTTGGGGAATTAATCTGAGTCACAGGAAGCATGCATCCACCTATCCATCCAGCTCCTGTGTCAAGCATGTACTAAAACATTAGGAATACGAAAATGAGTAAGAAACAGGCCTCATGCTCCAGTTGCATACATATGAACTAATTTGAGAAATATCAGCAGTAAAAGATAATGAGATCTGTTTTACAAGAACAAAGAGAATTTAAGAGAGATTAAGCTGTATGGGCCATTTGATGTGGGCATTCAGTGTTTCAGACACCTGGTACTAATTTCCTAGGTTATTATGTTAGGGATATAATCCAGCTATATTACTGGATCAAAGGAACAGGTGGGTGAAAAACTCACTCTAAAGTATTAACCCTAATCTTTGTGCATTTGGAGTGATTATGTTAGTATAAATGCTTTATGCCCACCAAAATTACATCTCTAAGGAGAATTATATTGGGATTAACAGTAGTTGATTAGATTTCCCTGAAAACAGTAGCTATCCTTTAGTGAGCATGTACTATGGTTACAGTATTGCTTTAGGCACTTTACATACATTGATTGTAATCTTCGTAAAAACTTCAGGTTAATTAATACTATGCTGATTTTCACATGAAAACTGGGGGAACTCAGAATGAAATAGAATTTTATATCTGATCATGTTATGATTATGATTGTAATATTTTGGCCTTGGTCAAAGCATGATGGCCAGGTCACACTAGGATGGCAGAACATTTTTGTCATTTAGTTTATATGTTTTCGGTTCCTTCAGCAATTGTTTTTTAATGTTCTCCTTTACTCAACCTAATCAATAATAAATAATAAATTTTATGAGATTTTCTCATCTTCTCTTGCACCTTATCAGTAGTTAGCCCTTAAATAGTTGAAAGTTGACCAATCAGAAGGAGGAAAAAAGTACCTAAATAATCTGTGAATTGATTATAGTAATTACTAAGATAATTGAATTAATATACTTATAATAAGTTTTTTAATTTTCTAGAATGTTTCTTCTAAATAGTAGCAGATCTTAGACTCACCCTTCAAACCCCTTATACAAAGATGAAATAGGGAATTTGAAATGTAAGATTTTCTTCCTAAGGTTTTTCAACATATCATAGGCATTCTGAGGGCTAAAAGTAAGCTTTTATTTATTTTTTGGCAATTTTGATTATAATATTTATAGTTATCAGTTTGTTTTAATACTTCCTTGAAATAGATTGCTTTTCTTAATCACTTGAGGACTAAATTGATATTTTAGCTTGTAATTGAATCATTCTTTCCTTTTATCTTTTATAGTTAATTAGGGATTTTTTTTGGTTAAAATTTATTTCAAAAAACAGAAACTGATGCATTCCCTCTATAATTTAATTAGGAATTTTTTCTCATTCTGGAACATCCTTTTGTAAGTAATATGAAATTGAGCTTTTGTACTTTGGCTATGCAGCCTACCAGGAATGATTTCATTGGAAAAATAATCTCCTGCCAAGGTATTCTTGCATGATCTTCATTTTTTCCATCCAGGTTGTCAACAAATTCTATCATTTCAAACAGAAATTTGATCTTGAATCATTTGGCTGCTCTCCATCTCTGCCTGATACCATCCTAGTGCCCGCCACCATCATGTCCTGCCTCGGCTGTAATAGCCTCCTTAGTTGTCTGCCAATATCTGCCCTAGCTTTCCTCCAAACCATTCTCCAAAAAGCAGACTTAATGATTATTAAGAATGTAAATAAGATAAGGTGTTTCCATTGTTTGTATATATTCAGCAGCTTCTCATTCTAGAATACAGCCTTCTTCCTTATTCTGACCTGTCAGACCTTCTCATACCCCACTCCTCCATTGTATGCTGTTCCTCCCTATGCTCACATGACTGGCCACCCTGGTTACTTCTCCATTCCTGCAACATGCCACATTCTTTTCTGCCTCTTCTAGACCTTTGCAATTGCTGATCACCTTGCAAGGAGGTCACTTCTCAGAGTCTGGCTCCTTCTTATCTTTTAGGGATCTCTGTCCAATGCTACTTAGTCAGAGAAACTGCTTGGTAGCCTCCTATAGTGTGTTCCACTACCAGCTCTTCCCTTTCATAGGACATTGCTCATTTTCGTGACAGCATTTATCACATGAAGTTGATCCCTCCTTCATTGATTTGTTTCTTCCTCTCTCTTGAGTGAAAGTTCAATGAAGATTGGCATTTTCTGACTTTTCATGATTACTGAATAGTTGGTATCTAAAATACATTTTTGACTTGCATCTAAAAAGATGTAATTGTGGGCACAAAACATATTTTCCATAAATAGCCTACTTAAAAATGAAGACAAAAAGTCAAACTACCAAGAAACATGGAATTCTGCTTTTCTCTTTTTCTTACTCATTTCTCCCTCAATATCATGCTGTGGTCTTACTCCCATAGCCACTTTATGAGGGAGAAAATGAATTATTTGGAAAGACTTAGAGATTAAAATATGGCTGTCACTTTTGCCTCTGAACAGCAAGCACCTGGACTGCATCTCTCCATCAGTGCTTGTCAGGATGGCCATAGAGCAAAATGATTAAAAACAGAAAAATTGGGGAATAAAATGCATGCAGTTCTTCAGAGAGTTACAAAGGCTTCAAATTGTCAGTTCAGGTTTTCAGGATTTGAAGTTCTTCTAGCCTCTGGTTATGAAGACTGATCTGTATTTTTCTTTTCTATTTCTTTTTATTCCCCCCTCAATTTAGTGTCCACAAAAGGAGACTGATAGCTCTTATTAGACCTAAATGTGGAGCTGAATAATAGCATCCTGGTTTTGTCTCCTGTTGTTTCGCCTCAACTGTATTTTTTTCCCTTGGTATCTTACCTTATCTGTTGACACAAAGTTTGGTTTTTAAAAAGAAAAGTGGTTGATACTGGAAACTGTGTCATCTCTTTATATTTAATTTCATAGTTAGCATTGAACAATTTTGAAGATCTTTTCTTCCATAAATGCCTACCTTATCTAGTTTAAAAATGTTTCTCTAAGGATAAAACACATTTATTTTAAATGCAGAGGATTCCTGTTTTCAGTGGATGCTGAATACCATCATTTTAGGAAATTCTTCATGAGGAAACAGTTTCATGCTTTCAAAAAATAATAGTTTCACCATAACTATTTCAGATTTCTTGTTCATATATGTATTAGAAAGCATGACCTCTGCATTCCTCTGATACATTCTAAAGATGAACCTAAGTGCTTCAGGTAACAGGCATGGAGAAGCATGCCTGTTCATGTAGCTTCTAACAGGCACAGCAAAGCACTATGCAGAGTGCTCAAGAGGGCAGCTTGGTAGCCTTATGAACTCGACTGCCTGGGTTCTACCATCAGCCCTGATGCTAACTTATGTGACCTTGGGAAAGTCAAGTAACCATTTTGTGCCTGTGGATAGATAAAGGAAGAGATATGTAGTAATAAGCCTGATCTTGTAGGTTTTTTTTTCCTGAGGATTCAATGAATTGATGTATATAAAATATGTAGAAAAGTACGTGGCACATGCATATGATGAGAAAGGGAGGAGCAGCAGTGGCACCATCTGTATACACAGCAATTTCTAACTTCCAGTTAGCCTTTGATTTTAGGCATGTCCTACAGGCTGTAGCTGACAACAGATGTACCCACCTATAGCATCCATATCACTTCAATGTAGTATTTCAATAGGTCACCTTTGGAGTCCTTTACCTGTACTAAAGTAAATTCCAAAAATGTTTTTCTTCCCTGATGTAAACATCAAAATTTGAATAGAAAGAATGAATTACCTCTCCACAACCAGTCTAACGACCGTACACACCAGCTCCTGTCTATTAAACAGCTTATGGCCTGAGAGTTACCCATTCCTATGGTCCCAATTTTGTTTCTGCTGAATGGCACCTAGTAACCCATTCACAATAAAATGACTTCTGTAGCAGAGAGGGTGTCATTCTGTGTACTGACATTTCTCAGTCAGAGCCAGGAGAGCACACCTGAATGGCCTAAGCAGACCAATGCAATCCAACGTAATTTTGTTAAAGCTTTTCATTGCTTCCCAAATGAATTGGAATGTCAAGATTTCCTGTCACAACTCTGTTATTAGAAATCTCAAAGGTAGTATCTGTGCCTGCCTTGTCCGACCTCTGGCCCTTTTCATTGTGTTTTCTTTCTTCTACTTATAAAAATAAAGCTAATCAAGGGTTATAGCGATGGTAATGCTACAGGATTAAATATCCCCAAGCCTTTATTTCTAGCTTAGAATGAGTTTGTACTCACCTTTTTAAAGAGATCAGTCATTTGTTTGCCATTAGAATTTGCATAATTATATTCTGCATTTACATTTATTTTATGCATCATGCATGTGGCACTTTTTGTTTAAGACCTCCCAATGGCTCCCACTTGTCTACTGAGAAAGGTACAAACTCTTGAACACCTGTCATGTGAGACTCCTGGGGCTTGGCCTCTGCTCTGAGCCTGCAGTCTTGTTTCCCATTTCTGAATTTCACGTGTAATCTGATTCTCTGGCCAAATAGGTTTTCAGTAGTTTCCCCTTTCTGTGATTTTACTCATACTGTTCTTAGATTTATGGAATGATTGTAGCTCACAATGTATTTTTTGCTACTTCAGAAACATGACTTTTCAGGAGTTGTGTTTTTCTGTGGAATTTTTTCTGAGTGTGGCTTCTCTCTATGATTGCTTATAACCCCTAACAGGACCACTTGATGGTTATTATTCCAAACACATCTCCTGTTCAGTTGGATTGCAGGTTGAATGAGGACAGGGTGTGGAATTCCTAATAATCGGTGCCAGTCATTATCTATATACTGAATAAGTGTGCAAATTTTGCTTTATTCTTTATGAAGGGTATGCTAGTCATCTGAGTACATTGTTTTGAAATTATTTCATAAACTCAAATTGATTTGTGCTCTGACTTTTCCTTTTCTTATATTGTAGAAATCTGTAAAAAATACTTACAGATTGTGGCTTTTCCTGATTGTCATGTAACTGTGCAGAGTCTGCAATGTGTCTCAGGATTTGGGGACCCTGGAACAATGTCACCTCCAGTAGGAACTGATGGGGTCTCTGTGAACTTTCTTTTCCAATGGGTACTGAAGAAATTCTTGGTGCTTTTTTCTTCCTCTAGTTATAATTCACCTTTTCATTTGGCAATCTATTTCTCAAAACATAGTGAACCTACAGCTTTCCGGGTTTCTATCTTTTGCATATTTCTCCTCATGATAGTTTCTGATGCCAAACATGTCATCTTGGTTTCTTTCTTCTGCTTCTTACCACCACCAGGGAAATTTAAAGACAAACTTAATATATACTTTCTTTTAACTTTTTTAAAAATTACTTTAATGTAACTTCAGCATTACAGAAAAGTTGCTAGTACAAAGAATTCCCATATACCTCTTAACCAGGTATTCCAAGTATTAACATCTTACATTTACTTTATCCTCTGTCTTTCTGTGTATGTGTGTGTGTGTGTGTGTGTGTGTGTGTGTGTGTGTATTCAGGCATACATTGGAGATACTATGGGTTTGGTTCCAGAACACCGTAATAAAACGAATATTGCAATAGAGTGAGTCAGATGAATTTTTGGTTCCCCAGTGCATGAGAGTTATGTTTACACTACACTGTAGTCTCTTGGGTGGGCAATAGCCTTGTGTCTAGAAAAACAATATATATAACTGAGTTAAAAAATACTTCATTGCTAAAATATGCTTACCATCAGTTGGGCTTTCAGAGAGTCATAATCACTGATCACAGATCACCATAGCAAATATAATAGTAATTAAAAAGTTTTAAATATTGTGAGAATTACCAAAATGTGACATGGAGACACAAAATGAGCAAAGGTCTTGGAAAATGGTGCTAATAGACTTTATTGATGCAGGTTCCCACAAACCTTCAATTGGTGAAAAACACAGTATCTGTGAAGTGCAGTTGTGTGAAGTACGAGGAAAGGAGCTGTGTCTGTGTGTTATTTTCAGACTTACTTGAGTAAGTTTTCAGACTTGATGCCCTTTTAGCCTCAGTGTGTGTTTCTTTAAAGAGACATTCCCTAAGCAACCACAACATAGTGATCAAAATTAGGAATTAGTCTGATCTATAGACTTTGTTCATCAAATCTATATTTGTAGGCCTTGTTTATTAGCCTTAATGTCTGTTGCACTAGAGTATATTTTAAATATCACTTAGAGGGTCACTTATATAATTTAATTTTTGGCAATAACTTAATATTTCAGAGTTGGTACAACTCTAGAGTCCAGAAGCAGAATAATGAGATGATGATTTAAAAATAATTCCTTTTATCACAGGAAACTAAAAATTTCAAAATTTTCTTCTCACCATTACTTTTTTTAAATACTTGAGATTACTATTTAACCTCACTATTGAAAGAGTTATGTGGCATAACTGTAGATGTTGAATTATGTCATTAAAACCAGAATTTAATTTTCACACATTACTGTCTTTCACTAAGAAATACATGGGATGATTTGGGTTTTGTTGCTCAATAAACAAGGCTCTTTGTTTTAGTTTTTAAAGCAGAAATTAAAAAGGAGTGATGAAGATTCATAACAAATTTGACAATGCAAAGGCAGGTTATATAAAATCATTGTGTCTGGTTGGCGTTCATCTCTTTTGTTTACAAGAACTTTTCTGCATTTATATTTTCATTGCCTAAGGGTCAGTTGGGAAATAAGTTAAATGCAAGGAGTAACATAGGTATTTTTGGAATGTATAATAATATAAAACCCACTAAAATACTGAAGCAGTAAATACCCACTTTATATTTGCACATGATTTTCAGAATATAATAGTAAAATAAGCCTGAAGAGACCCATATCTAAAATGACACTTTATTCCCAGCCCCACTTGTTTTTCTTTAGATTCTAATTTAGCAGATAAGAATTGCACCTTTTTAGAAATGACCCCAAGTTTTATTTTCAAAATTGAAAGAGATAAAATATATAGCCTTAAGGCAGTAGTTCCTGATTTCCAGTATTAAATGTGCAATTAAATTATAGCGGTTAATAACTTCTCCTCCCCTTTTATCATTTCCATAGTCAGCTTTAATAATCTTTAACTTAAGTTTCATTTCTTCCAATATTTTTTTCATATATATGGACCATTGTTTATTTTTATGGCTTCGTTGCCACGCTGTGTTTATGCTCCTCAGTTCTTGTCCTGCCAAAGCAAAGAATTGAAAGGCAGAGAGAGACACAATAGTGAAACAGAAAAGTTTCTCTGAATACATTCCAGGGAAAAAGTGGGACAGAGTCAAGGTAGACAAAGGACTCTCCCCATTAGTTTGGAGGCTTTTAATTACATTCTGTCTAGGAGGTGCCTCTTTGATTGACAAGGTGGGGTCATTTGATTGACAGGTCCGTCTCTATAGCCATCCCCCTCAGCGTGCATGCTCTTTCCCATAGTGGGGTGTGGTTTGGGCAATTCTTAGTTTTGTTTGATTGTGTGCACATTGGGAGCTGGTTGGGACAGGTTGGGCCTGGTCCCAATAGGCAAGGAAGTTATCTCCCTGAAAGGTCTTTGTTGTCTTCACGTAGACCCCCACCTGGGCAGAGTTGGGAATATTTTTCCTTTGAACCTTATCTTCCCCTTCTCTGGCTGCTGTGTCTGTCTTTCTACCTAACAACTTCATTGACTCAGATTTTCTATTAATCTGTATGATTTACTATACTTTCCAAAATGATATTCTCATATTAGAGTCGATGCATTAGCAGAATTTGACTCAGTGTTTACATTTAAATTAATGTTAATTCCATTTGCATTTTTATGGTTGGGCCTTATTTTTTCTATGTTGTTCTTCAACCCTTCTAGTTTTTCTTATTCATCAACCCTGGACCCTTTCCAGTTCCGTTCATCAGCCCTCTTCCACCTTTATTTGTATCCCTATTATGATTTCAGAAGCATTCTACTACCCTCCAAGATTGCTTGTTTCTTTTGAAATTCTTTTATACCCCAGGGTGATCAGAGAACAGCTTGGCTAACCTCTCTGTCCACTTTTACTGCTTCTGCTTCCAGACCTTTGAGGTTGCTGAGAATAATTACCAGGTAGCAAGCAGTGCCTTTTTGGTTAGCCACAAATTCTTATGCATATTTGTCTAGCCTAATCTGATTGCAGCACACTAATTGGTGATCCTTATAAATAATTTTTATGTCTAATTTTTATTTTACCAAAACAATACATACAAATAATTTTAATGGAAAACAGATATTTGTTCCTTGTTTTTTCATTCTTAGACATTATCCATTTGACTCTAATAAGTTGTCTCATTTATTCTTTTTCTCTTTTCTTAGAAGTAATGTTAATTGGATGTTAGACTTCATAGATCATTGTATCTTTTTTTCTCTCCTTTGGAAGTTTCTTTTTTAAGCCTTCTTTTGTTTCTTTTCTTTTTTTTTTTAAATTTATGATATATTTTTTAATTATCCAAAATTGGTTTTTTTGCTCATAATTTTCTTTTAGAGCATGTTCTTGTTTTATGGTTGCAGTATCTTCCCTGAACAGTCTTATATTAAATAAAGTTTTAAAAATTGTTACTTTGTTTTTGGTCTCTGTCTTTTGCATTGGAAACTGTCTTCTAAATGTTTGGATCAGTTCTCAGAAGACTCCACCAGTCTCCTGCTGAGAGTTGGGTTGGAGGTCTTGGTTATCATTGGTTCTAGCATTTTGTATGTATGTGGGGGGGAGGTAACCACTTTCTTTCCAGAATGACTCCTTACCTATGCCTCCAAGTAAGGCTCGAGCCTTGCAGGTTAGAATCTGGTTGGTTCAGTTTCTCCAGAGTAAAGGATCAACTTCCACATGGGTGAGAAAGGGCTGTTAGCTCCTTAGTACAGAGGAAAAGATATATGGGCTTAACTGGAAAAGATACGGGCTTTTAACACAAACCTGGTTTCTTACCCCACACTTACTGACGTGTTAGCCTCTCCATTACTTTTGGGAACTTGTAATACATTGCTCACTTCCTGTTAACTTCTTATGCAGATCTGAAATCACCAACTTTTATTTCAAAAAAATCAGTCACTCCCTATATACTAGATGTCCCTTTGGTTCTCTTTGTCCTTTTGGGTTTATACCTTCTATCCTTTCCATGTCATTCTTTTGGATTTCTGGGAGGGAATGGAGATATATACATGGATCCATCTTCCTATGCTAAAAGTAATTCCATTTATGATTCTCTTACAGATTAACACATCTTTGTGTTTCTCTTGAAGTTGGCAGCATCATTTGAGCCATCTTCATAACTAGTAACTTTGCTTCCTAACTTATGACAATAATAATTTCAGTAACTTTCCTAGGCCAAGCAATGTGGTGATTGTTAAGATATAGAAAATATAATTCTTGTTCTTATGTAGCTCATAGCATTTCTGGAGAGGTAAACAAATCTAAATTGTTATATTGTTCACATATTGCAGTTGTATTTAAAATTATGTTGAATGAAAAATATTTTTTAAAAATGGTACTATATATTTAAACAGCCACCTGTAAAGTCACTTTCCTATGTGCTTCACATGTATTGCATCATTTGATCACCATAGCAATCCCATGAGTGAGACGCTTTTCTTATCCCCAGTTTACAGATGAGAACCTGAAGCACAGATGGATGAAGTTCTTTTTCAAGGGAACCCAGTTAGTGGTGGAGGCGTTGTTAGAGCCCAGGGTCTTTGGCTTCCAGTTCCACCTTCTTAGGGTACACCTAGTGCTGAGGATGCCACGGGGAGATACTTAACTTGGTTTGGCAGGAGAGAGAGAGAGTTGGAGAAGAGTCCTGGGAGAGGCTGCGCCTAAGCCCAGTCTTGGAGAAATTGGATTAGCTGGAGCAAGTGCCATTTTAGTTAAATAATCTTCTTACCTCACGATCTAACTGTATGTTTCCAGTTCTTCTCTTTAGTCTTGTCTATATGAGAAAGAAAATGTTTATCTTCTGTTCAGTTCAGTAAACATTTTTTGATTGTCGGCCGTTTGCCGCACCGTGGCTCATGCCCTCATTTGAGCTTATGATGCCCGTTTTGTTGATCCATCTTTCCTACTTAATCCTCAGTATGCTGCCACCAGGCTTTGTTCACAGCACTCTCAATAAAGTAGGCAGTTATCTCCTTATTAAGAAAACCAACAAACATTTTTTCATCCCATTTTTATTAGATCTCTTTGCTGTATTATAGTGGGAATCCCTCCTTTTTGAAATGCTCAACCCCTTTCCTGTTTTACACACTGTTGGTGCTTTCATGGACCTCTCCTACATCAACTAATTACTCCTACATGTGTTAAGCTCCCTACAACTTTACCCTTGGTTACTTTATATTTTCAACTACTACCTGTATTCTGAAAATTTTCTGGTTATTGAGACCTTTCTTTCTCCAAGCTGAAAATCCATAGAGAGATGTAATAAGTATTTCTACTGGGATTTCCAACAGAAAACTCTCACTCAGCGTATCTAAAGGTAGACCCACTGAAACTGTTTCTACTTTATTTTCTTTTAAATGAAAGTGGGCTTTACTGCTCACCTTGTAATGAAAGCTTAAAAATAGGTTCTCCCTCCTTGAATCCAATCAATATGTTTTATCTCCTTAAAACACACACCCATCTATGCATTTCTCTCACCCTTCTCCTCCCCCAAATCTCTACTACCACTGCCCTGCTTTTAGCCATCTGCATCTCTCACTTAGACTTCTGCTGACAGTGTCATAACTGGTCTCCTGTGTGTGGCCTCACCTTCTTAAATCCATTTTTCACAGTAAGCAGAGTGTACAAAATTCAAATCTAATTATGTTCCTCCCTGAAACCATTTCATTGGCTCACCAGCAATGACAAAATCAAAGCTCAGCAAACTTTTCTGAAAAGGGCCCAGTAGTAAATATTTTAGGCTTTGTAGGCCAGATGTCTGTGCTGCAAGTCAGCTCTGCCTTTGTAGCAGGAAAACATCCACAGTCAGTCTATAACCAAATGGGCGTGGCTATGTTTCAGAAAAACTTTATGTATGAAAACAGATGATGATCTGGATTTTCCCTGCAGGCATAGTATGCTGACCCTCCCCTGACCAGGGTGTTAAGGGCACTGCAGGTTATAACCCCCTTTTTCTTTTGCATACCTACTTTAACATCAACCACAGTCATACTTTTTATGGTACATTTTTCCTCCTGATACTATGTGCAGACATTAGTCCTTGCTCTGTTAGAGTTGCTTTGTAGAGGCTCTGGATCTGCCTGCTTCTCTAGTCATTAATGTCATAGTTATTTATGGCTTGTAAATCCCTTGTCACGAGATTGTAGACTTTTTGAAAGCAGAGAATATGACTTTATATCCCATGCAACAATAGCATGCTCTTTGCACAAAACAGGAAATTAATACATTTATTTGAATCCAGTCATTAGTTTTAACCGAGGTATTTTTAAAAATTAGACATACGATGCAGTTCAATTTATTGTTTGTTTGTTTTGAATTCTTAGAGACAAATAAAAAGTGGTGTGTTTTGGAAGCAGGCTTCTTGAGTTACTATGAAAATGATAAGTCTACCACACCGAATGGCACCATTAATATCAATGAAGTAATCTGCCTGGCTGTACACAAGGAGGACTTGTATTTAAATACTGGGTAAGTCTATCATTAAACAAGGAGGAGGTGAAAAATATTTTCTGATATTTATCACCTGTAATAAGGGTTTTATTTCAGTTCTTCAATGGTTTTTATTGTAGAAGGGTTGAATGGTTTCTTGAAGCCTTAGCATTTTAAATTCCTTAGGGAATTCACTAAAAAGTTGGAAAATTAAAATACTACATTAGGTAATATGAAAGGCTAACATGTTTGCATCTAATCTTAAGAAAATTTATAGCATTCCATTCTTGAACAAGTAGTCCTATAATTTTTATGATTTACTAATTATTTAAAGTAGTGGACTACTGGCAAAATGTATGCTCTTAATGCATCATGGTTCGAATAGATGACAATGGAAAATATTCAGTGATAATTTATCACAATAAACAAAACACTAAGTATATTTAATAACATACTTAAATGCAAAATTCCTTAAAGATCCACTTTGGCATTTTAATGGTCTCAAAAAAGTTGCAATTAAAAGCATTATGTACTTAATATATTTGACTCAGAATATTTCACAAAAATTCTGAATTTTAGAAACAGATCATCTAAGATCTTTGGTGTGAAAGTTTCTAATCACATTTTGTGATGTGATTAGTGAATAAACACTAAAATCTTCAAAATATAAGTTGTACAGGAACATAAGATTTTAATTAAAGTTTCATATGAGAGTGAGAAGAGATTTGCAAAATTTTTTATTTATGTAAAACTACATGAAACATCATTACATAATGACCAATATATACTATTTCTAGTAACTCTAAGTTGATTTGTTTTTGTTTTAATATTAATACTGTTTATTCTAAGTGAATAATCAATTTAATATAGCTTATTGTGAAATGTAGATAAGTGCATTCTCTTTATCAAGCTGTTTAATTAGTAAATAAAATACAATTTAAAATAATATTAGTTCATATTAGTAAATAATCCTATTACAAATAAAACATTCTTGACATGTTACTAATAAAAGTAGACACGCAGGAGAAAGCATCTGCAATGAGAGAAGCTTAAAAAATAATTATTGCAGCCATATTCCGAACTGCCATAAGTAGGCATTGAGAATTACATAAATTGTATTTTAGGAAGAAAGCTGGCTGAAGAAGTAAGGAAGAGATTGGAAGAAAAGATGCCAGAATTACTGAGTTTAACTAGAGAAAGAGAAAATTAAAAACAAAAAGTGGGTTGAGAGAATCCTACCATTGAACTGATAAAATTAAATAAATGTCTGCCTGACTGGATGAAGAGCTGATGTTAACAGGAAGAAATTAAACTCCAAGGTTTTGAGTTTGTTGATGAGGTAGATCATGACACAACATGAAGGTGAAACAGGTTTGAAGCAAAAAGGAGGAAGAAGGAAGACTGCTGTGATATGGGGTGCTTTGAATGTCTTAGGTGACGGCGGCATGCATGCATAGCACGTTCTCGGAAATAGTCGGAACTATGCATGAGAAACCCAGGGAAGAATTCAGAACATGGGGTATTATCTAATTTTTCTCTATAGTAAGGAGATGAAATTTCAGATTAGATGAGATGACAGAAGGAAAATTTGTGAAGACAAGAAGAAGGCTGCTGAGAGAACTGTTTGGACAGTGTTTGCTTTGAATGGTTAATCAGGATGGAGTGGTCTGAGAGGGAACAGGAGTCCGAGAGAGCCCCCTGCTGCACCAGTCAGCTGATGAGTGTCCAGGGCATGAACAACATCATACAGTAGAGTGATTAAGTCATCAGACAGATACTGCTTTTGTCTTACCCACTGTATTCTATTTAACTCATTTTAGCAAAATATAAGCCATCAACAGAAAAATATGATTGATGGATAGATTGGTTTCACAGCATCCAGTTTTCAAAGGAAATTTAATTAAAAATTTGAGTTTGTGTTAGTTGTTTTCCTAAGAGCCAAACATGAGCTGGTTGTACCTTTTTATTTGTGTGCTATAGGCCCATCTTTACATTTGAGATCTACTTACCCTCAGAGCGTGCATTTTTATTTGGTGCTGAAACATCTCAAGCTCAAAGAAGATGGACAGAGGCAATAGCCAAGGTATTTAAATACTTTATCTATACCCTAAATCCAGAGATTCTTAACTTGGGGGTCAGTGGTTGAGTTTCAGAGGTCCATGAAAAATTTACACAAGATTCTGGGAAGAGTGTCTGTACTTTATTAGATTTTTAAAGATTGTAGTCAAAGAGATTGAGAGCTTCCTTCCAAGCCTTAAGCACAGAAGAAATTAATGTAGGAACTTGGAGAGATCATTCTTCAAATTAAGGCCATGTTTTGATGATTAAAATCTTTTCAGTATTATAAAGGCATTTCTGTGTATGTATTTTTGTAGGCAGATATCTTATTAATGGTATACACAAAGGAGAAAAGAACGGATTCAGTAAAATATACAAATGGACACAAACAAATGGAGACAAAAGTTGACATTTTGAAAAATGCCACAGATCAAAAAATACATATATCTTCTTATTTCAAGTCTCTCTATATATATTAAGAAAAATGGTTTAAGATGCTGCCATCTAAAAATGTGTTGCAAGCTGTTCAGTTTTAAGACTGATAGCAAGTTTAAATGTCTTGAACTTTGGGTTACTTCTAAGTGTTTAAAATAGAAAAAAGAATATTTTTCACCTTCCATCATTCTGTAGATAGTGAAAGACTTCTATTTTCACTGTCTTTATTACTTTTCTGTATTTGTTTTAACAGCATTTTGTTCCCTTTGTTGCTGAAAACTTAACAGAAGCTGACTATGATTTGATTGGTCAACTCTACTACAAAGACTGCCATGCCCTGGATCAGTGGAGAAAAGGCTGGTTTGCTATCGACAAATCTAGTTTGCGTTTTTACCTTCAAATGCAAGAAGCTCAGGAAGATAGAATGCACTTAAGGAGACTGCAAGAGCTAAGTAAGATTTTTTTTTCTCTCTCACATTTAATGGTGCAGTTCTTTATTGCATATGATTAATGGTAGCTTTTACATAAAGTTATGATGGTTCACTTGCAAACATCTAAGTATTAGTATTTGTATCTTTATGGTATTTAGTATAATTTTAAAAAATACATTTATTCATGCTTTCCTCCTCTCCCCCCAGCAATCAGCACAATGGTTCAAAATGGGGGAAAAATGGATGTCTTGCTCTTGGTAGAAAAAGGAAGGTAAGTGCCTTTGTGCTTTCTGTTCTTTATTGTAATAACTCCAGGGTGTAGGATATTTTGGTTACCTTCTTGGGGTAGAACCCATTATCCTATAGCCTGTTGCAAATTTTTTGAAGTATGTATGTATTCTTCATGAGAAAGAGTACAGATGTGAAACTCGAATATTTTTGTATTTGTTACAACAAACACAGTGTGATCAATTATTGTCATTTCCTATAGCCCTAAATCCCTTTAGGACACCCACAGCTAAGTATTTGGAAGCACCTTGGTAGTTGTAAGTTTGTTTTTGTGTAGGTATGATGGATATAAATAATATCTTGAATTGTCTGTGCATGTGAGTCATGCATAGCTAAAACTTGACTTCTCACATTAAGTACCAGTTTGCATCCGATAATGTTACAAGCATTAGGGATACAAGATGAATAAACAGATATGGTCCCTGCCCTCATGAAGCATATACACTAGTGGTGGAAACAGAATAAAAGTAAAAAAAATGTTACAGGGTACCATCAATTTTAAATCCTTGAAGGAAAAATAGAGCCTGATGGAACAGTATTCCATTTTAGATAGGGTGGTAAGACAGGGTATCTTTGCTCAGAGATCTGCATAAAATGAAGACACAAACAATGCAGCAGCCTGAATAGATGTTCTAATTACAAAGTCAAGGAGATTTTTAAGACCCTAATAGTGTGTTGCCCTAGGCAATTTAAAGTCTGCAAGGAAGCTTATGTGGCTGGGCTGATTTTGAATGAGTGAGAGTGGGAAGAAATGATTCCAGTGATATCCCTGGGCATTATCGTGTAGAGCCTTACAGGTCATGCTATGTAAAGACTTGATTTTATTCTAAGAATAATGGGAAGCTACTCAGTTTGAACCAGGAAGTGGAATGATCTGACATAAGATTTTAAAAGACGGCTCTGACTGCAGCTGAATAGTGCTCCTTAGGATGCTCCTGCAGAGGCCAGGCAACAGATGACTTATCTAGTCACGTAGTGTTGAAGGGTGGTTGAACATATTGTGGCAGAGGTGAAAGGATCTTTTGATGAATTAGATAAAGGTAAGAGGCCACGAGGAACCCAAACTTTTTGGCCTGAGCAATTCCATGAATGATGATGCTGTTTTTTCAGATCACAAATACAGGGTAGTTGAGTAGGTGTTAGTAAGTTTAGGGTAGTAGTTCAAGAATTTGGTTTTGGGAGTGATACTTTGAGATGTCTGTTTGATAGCCAAGTGGAGCTGGTGATTGGGCATTTGTATGTACAATCCTGGAATTGAGTAGAAGGACTGCAGCTGGAGGTAGAGGTTTGAGAGTCACCAGCATGTTGGTGTTATTTAGCCAAAGAACTGGACAGATTCACCTGAGAAAGAGTATAAATAGAGAAGACACTGGAGGATGGTGGTTCCCGGGGTTCTGATATTTAGAGGTCAGGAAGAGGAGGAGGATCTATAAAAAGAGTTTAGGAGGAGCAGCTAGGGTCCCACCACAACAATTGGGAAGGTATAGTCTCTTGAACAAATTGTTTTTTTCTTTATTTCTTGTCCTTTGTTTTGAAATCCCTTAATTACACCTATTCAGAATGTTTAGCTCTACAAGAGTTCAGCATCATTTGCAACAAATGCATGTAATATAAAAATGTAGCTTAATTAGCCTTCCTCCTGGTTGTTTTCCTTGCTGGTGACATAAATAATAACTTTCAACAGTTATCTGAACCTGCCTTTCTTCAGCTTTATGGGAGGACATGAACAGCTTTAGACAGCAAACATATTGCTGATTAGATATTTATATCAGAGGATATTTTTAATTTACAGGCATAATGAAGATTTTGTGTCTTCACTTATCTATTAGATTCTGATTTAGATACCAGTTGATAGTTTCACTGTACTGTCAGAGCACTGTTAATTTATTTTCAGAAATCATAGAGGCAGTATTATGTATAGATGGTATTATATCATTAAAGTACTAGCACAAAGGTAATTGTCACAGTCATTTATTAGTATTTATAGAATGCCTGCTGCCTGCTACCTCCTAGGGCAGGGAAGAATGGTCAACAGTACAGATTTGGTATCTGAGCTCACAGAGCTTATTTTCTTAGACAAATAAACAAGCAGCAACCTGGTAGTTGAATTTGTTGTATTTATCCTTCATATGTATATATATTTTTAATCAGGTTACTATAGCAAAGGTATTTTTCTACCATTTTCAGTTTAAGAAGGATTTAACTAGTGGCGCATAAATTTTAATTAAAATTTAGCAAACATGGATTAAAATGATTGAATTTGATGAATTTTTATTTAGTGCTTATTGCCTGCAGGCAGACTTCCTTATAAATGCAAGGTAGGGAAACCAGAAGATTAAATGCTTTGTTATTGTAGCATCTTGACCTTTCCCCTGGACTACAGGAAATTAGTAAGTGAACAGAGATATACTTTTGAGTTCATGGAATAGTTGAAAACAAATAGAATCCCAAAGTAATGGTCAAGGCTGCTTAATCCTATTTTTTTATGATAATTTAAATTTTTTATCTATTATTAACAAGTTATATTAAAAGCATTTTCACAGTAGCAGAGAACAAGGAGTGTGCCAGCAAAGAAGTAGGGGAAATACAGGGACAAATACATAACCAGGTTAACTTCTTTGAATCTCTTTGAAGAGCTGCCATACAAAACGTACCTTTTGAAAACAGCTATATTTAGTACTTGCTTATATCCTGCCTTTACTTTTCTTGTTTTCTCTAAATAAATAATATTCTGAAGACAACAGTTATGAGAATGTGTAGAACTTAATGCTTATATCCTGCTTTTACTTTTTTTTTCTCCAAATCAATAATATTCTGAATACAACAGTTATGAGAATGTGTAGAACTTAACATGTTGTGTAGACACTCTTGTAAGCACTTAAACAGCCTTCTAGTGCCTATATGATGTTGAGGAGAAAAACCCATTTTGAAATCAAGGTAAAGTCAATTTGTAACTTCACAACCAAAAATTTTTTTTCCCAAACCCATTTTGAAATCAAGGTAAAGTCAATTTGTAACTTCGCAACCAAAAATTTTTTTTCTTTTTATCACAGATGTTAAATATACAGATCAGTCTCAATAATTAAATAAACAAATTGTACCAGAAGTCTGGATAAACAATATGTTTCCAGAATTTAGAATTTAAGCATTTTATTAGAAAGCCTAAAAAATCATATTATTAGGAAATAAATAAATGTACAGCGGTCCATACAATTTTTAGCTAATTAAAGAGGAAGCAGAAAGAAGGCATGTCAGAAGTTTGAATAAAAAATCAAGGAGATTGTGAGTGCACTAGGTTTTAAACCTTTCCAGAACAGAAAGCATGCAGCTGTGCCAGACGATGGCACCTGAGGTGGTACAAAATAGGGCTCATCTGTATGTGTCTGTGTATTTATACACACACGTATGCACATATATATGTATATATTTTGTAAATAAATGGACTTCAAATAGGGAATAGTGGGAAAAGAATAGGTTTGGGAGTTTAATTTAAGACGTGTTGAAAATGAAGTGCTTATCAACATCTAAAGACAAGTGGCTAGGAGGAAGTTACAGTTATGGATCTGACCTTCATGTAAAGGCTAATGAAGTGGACATACATATTTTGGAGTTTCCTGTTTCTAGAAGGGAGAAGGTGAAATCACTTAGGAAGAGTCTGTGGAGTAGATGGGAAGAAGTACAATATTGGAGCCTTGATGAATGCATGTCATATGAGAGGTGGGGTGACTTTCAGGGAAGAATAGCTGCCCTGGGATATTAAACTGGTTGGTCCAGAGAGTGGGGCAAGTAATAACCAAGGCAGAGTGGTGTCACCAGCCCAGGAAGAGAGTGCTTCCGGGAGGTGGGATTAGTCAGAAGTGTCAGGTGCTGCGGGATGAGGACAGATCCTCCATCGGGTAAGTGATACTGACAGCTTTGAAGAGAGCAGAAGTGATGAAGCAGAACCTGGATTAGTTTAACGCTGAGAACAAATAAATTGAAACAGCTGCAGAGAACAGTTTGGCAAGAATGTCTGGAGGGTAATAGGATTAGTGAAGTAGAAGGGATTTGATCCTGGGAGGGAATAGGTGTGCAGCTTGTTTTAGATGGTTTGAACTTGTGCAGGCCAGAGAGCAGGGGCCCTCAGTTATACCAGGAAGAAAAGAATTGTTGGGTGGTTTTGGATATTGGGAGCCTTCTAGATCTGGTAGGATGTTGAGAGATACCCATCTGGCGGTGGTCAGTTGCTTTGTGAATTAGGAGATAAGAATGACTTCTGCGCTTTTGGCCTAGGTGACTTTTGAGTGGTTGTATCATTTACCAAAATAGGGAATGCGTACTTCTCTCCTGTTAAGTTTGCATACTCAAACAGACTAGTTAATTGTGGATGTGATTAAGAGCTATTTTACTTCTATGTCAAAATAAGAGAATTTCATTGCATGGCACTCTTTTTTCATCTCTCTTGATTTATTAGCCCCTTGGGAAATATTGACTGTAAGCTAAAGTAGATTGTGTTAGATTTGTTAATGACAGATAAAATTGTGACTTATGAAATAAAACAACTTCCAGTTATAAATATTGATAGCATATAGAGATAGTGTGAATAACTGAGAGAAACCAACCAGCTCTAAGTTTTAACCTTTATTCTTTTGCTAGTAACAGCTTGAACCAGAATTGCAAATCATAAATAAATTTAATGAATTTCATATCTTTTCCCCAACCTTGCCTACCTTTGATTAAATGGCTAAAATATATTAATATTTCTTAAAATCAAGGGTCAGAAAAAACCTCCTAAACAGGAAAAATTCATAAATTGATAATCACCCACTCACTGAACATAGTCTCAGTTTAGATATATACTTTAATCTTCATGGTAATTTTCTCTATCTGCATAGCAAGAGTGTCTTTAGACAGAAAAATATTGCAATAATATTTTCCACACACAGAGCATTTTAGCTCCAAAAAGCCCTAAACAGAAGGTGTTCCAGATGGTGTCGCTTTAATGTGTATTCTTTGTATACTCCAAAAATTATTATTTTGGAAAATAAAGCTTTCTTGATTACACTTAAGGGTTTCTGGCATGCTATTTGATGCTGTTGCTGGGGCTTAGACTCTGTGCTTTTCCCTTATGCCTTAGTCAGAATTCCTTTGTGTGAAAAAAATCATGTTCTTGAATGTCTGCTGTTAGTCAGGGAACAAACATTCCGGAGTATTAGGTCAAAAGACATTTTCCTGGACAGTAGGTTATATATTCACTTTAACTGAAATGTTCAAAACATCCTTTCCTTAAAATGTAAAAACTTTTTTTGCACTTTAACCCACTCTCTATATCTCTATCTCTCTTTCTGATAAATAAGCTACTGTGTTCACCATCTTCACACTCTATAGCTGCATGACCGTTTGTCAGAGACACCTATTATTAAGCTTTTATTGAAATGTCATTGGTTACAATAAGTACAATGTGAATAATTCAGCTGTGTTATCAGAAAGAGAAAAGATGGGTGTGTGTGTTGTTGTTTTTCTATTTGTTTATTTTTTAAGATTCCTTGGTTGACCTATATTAAAGCATAAAGTACTTGATGGCTCCCAAGCCTGACTGCCTTCAGTTTTAATTGCAAATTCCAGACATATAGAACCTAACACTGGGGGATAAGTATTTCATCAAATACGGTCCACAATTGTGGAACAGACTACTTTTCTCAATTTGGGAGATTAATACCTTAAGTTTAAGATTCTTATTTCATATCAACTTATTACATGTGATGCTTTTACCTCCTGAAATTATCTTTTATAGCAGCTGGTATGTTAGCAATACTTTAGAGGATGAATTATCTTAAAGTGGTTTCTAAATTGTGCATGTAATTGCAAATTAAATAGTAGCCGATTGCCCACAATATCAGCTTGACTGCTTTTGTAACTTTCTGATGATTTAATTCATAGAGATGGTTTAATCTGAATGTTGCCAAGGTAAAGAGATTCTTTTCTCTCACCATCCCCTCAGATTTTGCAAAAAGAAAGGTATACTATTCATACCTATATTATGAAGGAATTTTTGTTGTTGTTAAATGAAATTTTGAGAAAGGGAATGCATGGCTAAGGTGGATTTTAAAGTACATATTATTTGCTTCAAATTTATTTTATTAAGTTCAAAGGACCTTCTGTGTACTAGGGTGTAAGCTTATGAAAAAATTAATGTGGTACAATATGAAGAAGTAAAACAAAGGAGAAGATCCTTCCTAGATAAATGGGATCAGAATAATCATTTTTTAAAGAGAATTATCTTTAACTAGATCTGGAACCCTAGGTAGGATTTCAAGATGGAAAAAATGAGGAGGGTGAAAGGTTAAGGTGTCCTAAGTTTGGACACAATAGGTACAGAGAAATAGGATAGCCTAAGGAACATCTTGAGCTCAAGTTGGTCTTTAACCTTGAGTTCTTGAGGAAACGAGCCAGTGGGCCTGGAAAGATAGATTCATACCATATCAGTATCAGTTAAATTTAATTAATAATTTGCCTTGTTCTGTATCCTTTGTAAGGGTACAGAAGATGTATTATTTTTACAGTTACTTTTAAACTGTTTTTAAAACTATTGTTAAAAGTGTGGATTTGGATTTATTCTGCAGCCATTAAAGGTTTTGAGCAGACTCAAATCAGGGCTGTTTCTCACATTTCTACAGATGATTGCCTAATAGTGTGCAGAGATGAGATTTAAAAAAATTGGAGCCTCTGCCTTTCTCAGGGAATCAGGTGCTTTGACACTTTTTACTGAACTGTTGGCTTCAGAAGAAACTATTTAAAATAATATTTCCTTCTGCATTATTCTTGTGACACAGTGTCTGCATTTGCAGTTTCATAACAATTGCCTGTTTCTAAAATTCATCTCTGTAGCAGATGCTTATCTGAAGGTGCGGAAAAATGCCATATTTCAAAAGTTAAAATGAGGGTGATTTATGTTTGCAGTGACTAAATAAAATGTGCCAGACTTTGATTTCTGTCTATGAAGAATTAACTGGCATGGAACGTGCCCTCCCTTTTGAAACAACTAGCACACTAGACAAAATATATGAAACATACTACTTTCAGATAGGATTGTGATCATGGAGAGAAGGGAGACAAGTGAAGCAAGGCTTCAGATCATTTAGCTCCCTACCTGTAGGCACTTTCCAATCCATGGCACAGGAAATGGGGAGACCAAGCAGAATGTGGTGGTTTTGCTACATTAAAGACATAGAGGCAGGAGTTCCAGAAACCTGTACTAGCTAAAATTTGGGGAAGAGAGTACCACAGTATTAACTCTAAAAGCCTTTGGGTAAAGGCTGCTATATTTTTTACCTTATTAAGCTTAAAAGCAGACTTACAAAAGGATCAGGTGCCCCACAGGTAATTTCGTTGCCTGAAGTCAAACAGGCAAATGATGAAAAAAATCAACACTTTCTAAAGAAGACAACACAGTCCTGACAGTCAACATTCACAGTGTCTAACATATGGCTAAAATTACTAATGATATGAAATAGTAAATCACAAATCAAATGACAGGAGCAGACCCAGAATTGAGAGAGAGAATGGTTTTCACAAAGATGCTAAGCAATGATTTTCAAATATTAATATTTATTCAAAGATGTGAAGGAAAACATAACGAGAAAAAAATGGAAAACTAAAAAAAAGAACCAAACAGAGAAATAGATATTCTAAAGCTGAAGACACTGTCTGAAAAGAAAACTTCATTGTATCAGCTTAACACAAGAGAACACTCCACATAGAAAAGGTCAGTGGATGTGAAGGCATGATGATAGAAACTACCAAAACCTAAGCACGGAGGAAAAATGACTAAATAAAACCAACAGTGACCAATGGGACAGCATCAAAAAGTCTCATGTAAGTGTAATTAAAATCCCAAAACAAGAAGAGAAAAAAGGAGTAAAAGTAAAAATCTTTGAAGAATTACGGCGATATTATCTGAATTTGATAAAACCCACACATGTACTAAGATCGACATATCTTAAGTATGATAAAGACGAATCTCATCAAGATATCAGAATCAAATTCCTGAAAACCAGTGTGAAGAAAAACAATTTCAAAGAACCAGAGAAAGAAAGACTCGTGAAGTATTGGTGACAAAGATAAGAGTGTCTTATCAGAAACAGTACAAGCAAGAAAACAATATAATGAAATCTTTTTAAAAATCTTTTGAAGTGTTTGAAAACAAGAACAAAATAACCAAACCAGCAGCTGTTAACCTAAAATGTTCTATTCAGCAAAAAGTGTCTTTCAGAAATGAAAGCAGAATGTTTTGGGCCAAAAAAATGCTAACTTATACAAGACTTAGTAGTCTTTATTTTTGTATAAATGCTTAATGCATTATTTTTTTCATCATATTTGTGGAGTGTGTTATTTGCTTTTTAGTTGTGCTTAAAATGTTCTTCACATAAGTACATTTATTTTTTACACAGTCAATTGTATTGATATTATTTTTGAAGACACTATGGGTTCCTGTCAGTTAACTAGGCTCAACTATGATTGTCTGTACTCTGTGGTTTTTATATTGCAATTTTGAGAAAATTGTTTTTGTTAGTCCTGGGATTTGGTTTCTGGTCTTATTAAACTGTCTTGATTCATTACAGGATGTCAGAATGTTTCTTTATATGGTTTTGAAGCACCTTTTAAAATGTGTGCTTGGGCAGTGGACAAATAGCATAATTTGTTTCTCTGTAATTATTGTTCTTCAGAGTAACTTTTCAGATTTCAAGATGTAAATGAATGTTTCTTTTGAATTCTCATCCAGAAATATAAAATCGTTATTTGGTAACACTTGAGCTCACAAAGTTGGCCAGCATCTGCGTTGAAAATACCTCTTGATGCTTGGTTAGGTGTGCACAGAGTTTAGATAAGCAATAGAGAGGGCAGTTTTGGAACTGATGCTATTAAATGCTCAAACATCTGCTGTAAATGATATGTTCGAGGATTCCGTCTTTTACAAGTTGGTTCAGGAGTTAACTTGTCATTACTTGTTCTACCGCTCACTAGTTCATGAAGAGACAGCTTAACTTGTCATCACAGTTTCTTCAGACTAGAAAGAAAATGTGAAATGTTCACAGTTAATGCAGTTATACTGGAACTGGAGGATGGCCATCATATGTTGGATTTCTTCCACTTCTTACTGAAATACCCATTGTAGTTGTTGATTTATAAGCAAACAGTTTCAAAGATTTTTGAAAATATTTAGACTTAATTGTCAGGTTAAAAAAAAACTAAGAATCAAAAGAAGTTAAAATTTTCTCTTTACCCAAACTCCTGAATTTAACAAGATGTAATTTTCATTAAGTCTATGTAATGTAGGGGCTTGGTATTTCTCAGAGAAGTTACTCACTATTACATAGCGTCATTTAGACAAATTGCCCCAACAATAGAAGCTTTTGAGCTAAAGATGGTGTAAGACAAATGAAAAGGCTAAAGTGTGTCAGGAGTGCTAGAGCAAGTGTCAGAATTCTTAAAAAATAACAAAAACCTGGAGGTCAGGGCTGCTGTGGGGCTTTGATAAATTAAAACAGTAGATAAAGATGTTAGAAAGCAAGAGAAGAAGATTGTAGACACAAATGTCAGTGAAGAAGTGGTCCTTATAGCAAGTTGAGAAGATATTAGAAGTGTATAGTGAGGGGCTGGTAGCATTATCTTCTGAGAGGAGCATTTCAAGAAAAGGAACTGAAGGAAAGAAAGAAGAAATTTTATTTTCTTTTAAAATTAGGACCAGTGAATTTTCAGGAATGGAAAAGATCACCCCCTCCACCCCCAAGACAAAACAACCCAGAGTTAATTGCAGCTGAATGCAAAGTAGCTCTCATAGTTTGAAATCAAGATCAAATTGTTTTACTTTGGTGTGAATATACTTAAATACATCCATGATAACTCACTTGTGTTTCAAATCAGATTTTACATCTAGAGATACCATATACTTTAAAGTGATAGAATCCCTTAAAGCTAAACAGCAGGCACTGTTCTAATGACTAGAGATACTGAAATGCTTTCCTTGCTTGCCCGAGCAGAGTTTGGGCTCTAGCAGCTAAAACATTTACAGAGGAAATAGATGCTATAATGGGCAAAGCAACTATTCAGGGTAAAGAAGGGACACCTGTTACAGTCTAAGCACAGGAAGGACACCTAGAGGAGAGCGTCAGGGTGGGCTACCTGGAGTACACTTACAGAGGAGTAGGAGTAGCCAGCCTCTTTGGAGGAAATATTTATTACAAAGGTAAGAAGATTTGGTGTTTTTTAATATGTGTTTTGAGTTTGATAAAGAATGGTAGTGTTGGAGGGAAAAATACAGGCCAGATTATGAAGGCCTTTCACCCTAGAAAACTCCAGAGCTGTAGAAGGGCAGTGATCGGCAAGTAATGTCACTAGCTGCATTTTAGCCACATCTTCCTGGCAGCTCTGAGCAGAAGGGGTTAGCGAGGTGGAGAGCAGGGAGAGGAGGTCTGTCGGGTTTTCAGTGACCTCACGAAGCCATCTGGAGACCTGAAATAAGGCATTGGTGGAACAGAGAGGCAGCGCACGTATGTCAGGGAACTGGAATCAACAGGATTATTGTGGTGGAATTCATGTGGCAGTGATGGGAGGAGGCAATTCACGATCAGTTCTGAATTCCTGGTGGGATAAGTGGAGAATTGTGCTACCAGTTTGGTGTGGGGAGGGAGAACGGCTTGAGCTGCTTGTGGCACATTAAGGTGAAGGCTTCCAAAAGTTAATATTACTTATTATGATGGTTCACTATACTTAGTATTAAGATTATATTTTTTTGAGTGCTGAGGTAGGTGCTATTATCCTCATTTTGCCAATGATGAAACAGAGGCCCAAAGGAAGTTGATAAATTGTCCAAGGTCACAGAGGAAGCAAATACAGAGCTAACATTTGGGTTGGGCAGTGATAGCAACCCAATAATGCTCCAAGATATAATGCTCCAAGGTTACAGCTTCATTTTCAAAAAGGGGAAGTGAGCTTGAGAAAGAAACCGAGTGACCAGCAAGATAGAAGGGAAATCCAGAAAGAACAGTACTACCAATGCCAGATCAGGTGGTACTTTCTTTTCTTTCTTTCTTTTTTAAGAAATGAAATCATCAGTAGTTCTAATATCTTGAAAGATACATCCACAAACAACCATTAGAATTCACTGGTGGTGTTTGCCAGAGCAGTTTCCGTTCAGTTAAACAGCAACATAATAAAAGGGGTTGGGAATGAAGGGAGGTGAGACCAGGAATCCAGAGAACTTCCTCTACTCTGTAGAGAGACGTGACTGTCCAGGCGACGGATTGAGTGAAAGCTAGAGGTAGACAGAGGGTTTTTCTTCTGATGGGCAAGAAAGATCACATTGATATGTATTTAAGAATAATCTGTCTTCAAGTAAGACTTTTCTCTTTTTAAGCAAAATTAATTTGAAATGCTTTTTAAACTTTACAGAGCATTATACATCCACGGGCATACCAAGTTGGATTTCACAGTCTGGCGTACTGCAATTGAGAAAGCAGCAGGTACAGATGGCAATGCCTTACAAGATCAGCAGCTCAGCAAAAATGACGTTCCCATTATCGTGAACAGCTGTATAGCATTTGTTACACAGTATGGTAAGTATTACAGAGTTTGTATTCAGCCCCTGAACTCATAATATCATTCTTAGAGTTTTGAAGTGGTACCTCCATTGGACTGAATTAGAACCTTTCTGTTTGTAGTACACCAGTGAAAAATAAAGGCACAGTCACTGTTGAGCTAAATGCCATTCCTTCTCCCAGTAAAACTCATTTAAATTGTAAAATGTACTTTTACCATATCCACCTTCCTTTACATGCATACACATTTTAAATACCAGATTGAAAGAATTTACAATTAAGTATGTATGAAAAGTAGATTAAAGACTGTATTTTCCAGAGGTCACAAGCTTCATTAAAGTCTAGGGGAATGCCATGGGCTGTCTAAGTATGTTTTTAGAACATGGGAAAATATGTAAAAGTATTTGCTTTTTGTTGGCAGGCATACAAAGTATGTATGTGTATTTCATTTATAATGCTATTGGTCATATGTTTATATTAAGAATCATAGTTATTAATTGTAATAGCTTTGACTTATTGCAACAGGTATTTTTATGAATAGTTTTTAGGTAAAAAAAAAGATATTGATTGATATCTACATGGCCCGGCTTTATTTTAATTTAAAATGTTTAGATATGCCTGAAAAGTAAATAAAACATGCTTTTATTCTTGATGGTTCTTTTCAAATTACTTTGAATTCTTTAAATCCCTTCTTCCTGTTACATATTTCCTTAATGCCCTCAAAGGTAGAAATGTCTTAATTATATTTTTAACATAAAAATATTTGCTCTCTTTCAATCTGTGTAAAATGCCATTGATTTAGATAACAAATGCCTAACAGTGAAATGATTGGTATTTTGGAAGGTGTATCAACTCTTTTTGTTCTCTTGGAGTTACAAGTGTCTTGGGTCTTTTTAATTTGAAAAGAAGGTATAATCAGTGAGAAAGCTGCAGTAAAACATTGTGTTTTTAGTTAGTTCCTTATTTATTGAGTGTCTGTTGTGTGCTCACTGCTGATCTTGGTACTGGAAATACAGCAGTGGGAATAATAAGTTAAAGACAAAGCCATGAGTCATGCACTTCAGTATGAGAACTGACAATAAACTGATATGTAACTAAATGTCAGAAATAAAACAAAGGCTATGTAGAAAATAATTCCTGGAGATTAAATATAATATGTATATGTTAATATATTTTCTTCTGGGAAGAGTGCCATTTTAATATTTTACCTATCCCATATGTAATCCAAGTACAGTTATCATCAATATTGAGGCTCATTGTGTTTGAGTTATGTATCTTCTGTAAATGTATACGTGATCACATTATGAGGTCATTACCCTCTGAATTTCCTTTGAATGGTACTATGTCTATGTTTTTCTTATCAACTGTAATCATCTGTTTATTTGAAAATTGGCAAGGAAGAAGGTTATCTTCATCTGTTACCATTCGCTGTCAGTATACTTGTATTTTGCAGATATAAGTGAATTGCACACATATTATGTTTTAGCAAGAACATAACCTCATTGGGAATTTTCACATCATGTTAGTTTCACAAAGGCATAGGGTCTTTATTAAGCTGACAAATTGATTAAAATAACTTGAGTAGCTCGAGTGTATCCAATTTAATGTTTCTCTAGGGAAATCAGAAGTTTCTTTGTGGTGTTTCTTTGAATTTAAAATCATTAAGCATTAGATTGTTTTCAACTAAATTTCATACATTATAACTACTTTGTAACTCTAGCAGAAGGTACATTAACTTGCATATTAAAGTAATAAAGCCAATGAAAGACTTTCTTACATGCTTTTTTTTCTTTTTTATGAGCAGAACATGGGGAAAACCCTGAAGTTACAGCATATATAGAAGGGAAGATTTGATAAGACCATAGAGAATGCCCAGTGATTTACTGATTATAGTGATGCAGGTGGTCTGCTCAGAGCCCTTAGGATTGCAGTTATTTTGAAGTTCCTTCTTTTTAACCTTTGGGTTAAAATCTAAAAGTCAGCATTTTGTGTTCCTGGTATCAAGATTTGAACTTGATCGAGTTGATTGTATAATTTTTAGAGTTTTTTAAATGAATTCCAGTAGTTCTTCAGGAAAACTATTTTCACTTATAAAAATGAAACTATGTTCAAATTCACATTCAGTTAACTAAACATTTGAGTACCAGCTATTAGAAATTCACTCACTTAGGGACGTAACATATCAGAAATTTGGACACCATTGTTTTTTGTAGAATTTGCTTATTCTTGAATTAAGTAGTCATTTGTTGAATACCCACTGTGTTCTTCAAGGCACTTTATAGCTTCTGTATACAGAGAATAAGACATGATCCTTGCCTTCCAGGATGTGAATCAAGGACAAACAAGTGGACAGATAGTTACAGCTAAAGTTTACAAAATTCTGTGGTAGAGAGGTTCAGGAGTTGGTGTGGGTGTCCGTGGTGTGAGGGCGATTTCATCCAGAATAAGTGTGGCCATGGAGGGCTTCCATGGGTGAGACTTCCATGAGTCTTAAGAGAAAATAGGAGCTAGTGAGGCGAAGAATGGAGAGGGCTTCTAGGAGGAAGAAACCGTGTGTGCCCCTGAGTGGAGTCAGCAGGAAGTTGTCTGTTCAGGGAACTTTGTGTAGTTAAATGTGGTCTGAGTATAATGTGAGAAGAGCAGTGAGATAAAAGAGGCAGAAGGGTTAGGCTAATTCACGCTGGGTCTTATATATCATAACAAAATCCTCACACTTTCCCACCAGGGAGTGGGAAGGTGATATCCAGATTTTTAAACATGTTGGTAATACCAACAGATCTGTATCTCAGAATGCACTGCTATTGTCCAGGCAGACAGGAGGGCTGCACAAGAATAGGGGCAGGGAGTTGTAAAAATGTAGTGAGGAATTGAGGGCACCAGATAATAGCATGCGGATGGGAAAAAGGGGACAGTTTTGAAAGTGAGGCCGTGATGAAAAGTGTATGTGATGGTATTTTTTTTAATGTGGTAAATGAGAAAGAAAAGTGCTGTCTTATAAAGGACTGGGGAGGAAGGAGTGCCGTATGTTGAGCTACAGGAACAAGATAAACAGCATATTGGGATTGGGATGGGAAGCGGTGACTGGGGCAGGGGAATTAATTCCTCAGGTTATTTTGATCTGTCTGTATGTAGTTTGGCGTGGATATGTGTGTTGCATGTATATTTATACAGTATATGTATATTAAAATGTGTGTGTGTTCGAAATCTTAGAAATTAAAATCTGAGTGAAAGTGTATATGTGATAGTTGAAGTGAGGAAGGTGGATAGGTTCACCCAGAGAATTTTGGAAATGGGAAAGAGGAGAGATTGAGAGCAGATATCTGGATTCATCAGTAAATAGTAGAGAGCAGAATAATAGAAGACCTGGAAGGATAGTCGTGAGGAAGAGGCAAAGGGATGCAAGGTCATAATGTCATGAAAGCCATGCTCTTAAAGGCAGTGTAGCAGGGATTCATTCGGAGCGTCCAACACTGCAGGGATTCTCATTAGGTAAAGACTGAAAAGCATCTAGAAAGTAGGGTTGATGCTCTTGATGAAGCTGGACCCAATAGAGTAGGAACTGAGCACAGAAGCAACATTGTGTGGTTCAAGGATTAACAGGAATGTGAGACGGTAGAAAGAATAAGTAATCAAAAAGCTTTGTTTGCGGAGGAAGGGAGACAGGAGACCTGGTAGAAGGCAAAGAAAGGGGCATTATTTTTTATTCACATCATCATCATCACTACTCTACCTCCTACTAACCAACACTCTTGTTTTATGTGGGGCACTTGATAATCACTTTGAAAAGGGAATGATCCAACTCTTTGTCTAAAAGAAGATAAAGGCGGGAACAGACAGAAACCAGTGCATAAATGAGGGCAGAGGACTCAGGAAATTTGTCCCAGAGGCAAATTGTATTGTAGGAGACTGAAAGAAGGTAGGGCACTTGTGGTATGAGAACATGAGAGAAAGATAGCGTGAGGCACTGGTGGGAGGCTGAGCAGGAGCTTGCTAAAAGCTGAGGTTGGGGCAGCTTGCTCATGGGTTTACATTTTCAGTGCTAAAATTAGGAGGCGGGGAGACCTCTTCTCATGCGTGCTTTTATCAACTCTTGGATAATGATTTCCTCTTGCCTATCATCCCAACACAAACGTTCTAAGATAATAAAGTGAATTTTGATTTTAGACATTTTCATGTAACCTTTCTTTTTCCTAACAAAGGTTTAGGGTGCAAATTTATCTATCAAAAGAGTGGTGATCCTCTGCACGTAAGTGAACTCCTGGAGAATTTCAAAAAGGATGCAAGAAGCTTTAAATTGAGAGCTGGAAAACATCAGCTTGAAGATGTGACAGGCGTGTTGAAAAGTTTTCTCTCTGACATCGATGATGCACTTCTTACTAAGGAACTCTATCCATATTGGATCTCTGCCTTAGGTAATACATTTAATACAGAATGTACTAAATGCTTGCCTTATAATTTGATAATTAGATTTTTAAAAGTCTGATAATCTGAATACTTAATTGGGAGGAACAATGTACATAATGGCACAGAACAGAAAATGTAAATATCCATACTTGTTTATATCTACCTCAAAAGGAATTTATAAATAATTGCTAAATACCATCTAATGGTAATACCTAGTTTTCAGTGATTTCTTAGTTTCTGCTTTGCTTTAACTTTGGAAGTGTTATAGTCAAGTCAAGTATATGCTGTGAATTTCTCAGTAAGATTAAAATAAAGGTGTAGTATGAGATTCGTTTTACTTGATTTCCCAGTATGACTCTCCTGGCTTTCTTCTATTTTTTTCTCCCTCTTTGGAGTACATAACATTTTTTTACTCTTTCTTTCTTTATTTTCCCTGGACCCTGTCTAAAATGAAGCAAAAAAGTTTTGCTACACTGTAGGAAAACCTTTTTAAGAAATAACCCTAGAAAAGTTTATTGAATTGCTTACTTGATCAAATTGCTTTCAATAAAACCTATATTTAACATCCATTAATTCAAAATAACTCCTTTCATAGGAACATTACAACAGTAAAGACTTTTAAATAGAAACATTACCTTCAATCCTATCTTTCTTGTCCCCACACCTATCACATAATCTTTATTATAAACCACAGACATTCCTGTATGCCCACAATATTTTCAAAGTGATGATTTTCAGTCTTCATGTTTTTCAGTTTTTATGTTATTGAATTATGCTGTAATTTAGTAATATATTTCTCTCAGACATTAAATGTGTTTCAAGATATTTTTTGAAAATCACCTTTGAATTTGACTGTATGATTTTTTTTTGGTTGAGACATAGATTTTTTTCCATTGAAAGTAGTCACTTGATCTAAAATATAAATAGGAAATTTAAAGGGATTAATTCTGAAATGTCACGAAAACCCAGTTTGGAAATTACCCCAAGAATGACCCTTATTATGTATCAACAAGAAGAAAGTCATATTGTTATTAAAATAAAGCTTTTCATAATTTAACTGTCTAATTCAGAAGTTCTTTATTTGCTTCCTGATATTTCTTAAATCAATAGGTTTAACTTCAGTTACAAAAAGAGATGACTGTATAATTTTCTGGAATATAAAATATGAAATAATATAATACATCTCTTTAAGCCCAATTACCTTGTCACCCTCATTTTTGCCTTAAGATTTTTATTGTAGTTTATAATTATGAAGCTATTTATAGAATCTCTATTTTATAAAGACAGTTTGTCTTTATTGTAAAATCAGTTATCAAAAATTTATGACACATATGCTTTTGCTAAAGTTGTCAAATTCAATGACAAAGATGTCTTTAATGCTGTCAGTCAACCAGGAGGAGGTAGTTGGGAAATGGTAGCATGTGTCAGAGAGAAATGTGTTCACCCTTCACTTAGATGTGAATTCTTTGAGAATTTACATGGTGAAGGCTTTGGACACTGGATCAAAGAGCCCTAAAGTTTCTTTGCTTTTGGATCCAGGGTAGTGCACCCTGACCTGTCAAAAGTACCTTTGGTTGATCTGACGAAGGTAAACCAGAACTCTCTGGGTGATCTCATATGAGAGCTCTCCTGGGTCCTCCTGTGTACCTAAGGTGAAGCATGCCTTGCAGTGGCATGCCACCTATTTATAGGATGTATGATCTGTTCTCTAAGAACACTATTAAATTGTCTGGTGAATGAAGTAGTTGAATAATTCACTGTATTTTCTATCTGACCTGAATTCTATCTTCAGTTTTACTTTCAAATTGCTTAAACTTTATTTTGAAAATATTACATATTTTCTTCTTAAAAGATTTGTAAAAATGTGCTGTACTAGCCTAAGTTCTTGTTGCAAGTGTAATAGTATTACATTTTATTGAATAACTACAATTACCTCTACAGTGAGAAACTGGATGACACAAGGGCAAGGGTAAGTGTTGGCATTGTACTCAGGATAGTAGATAATTTTAATTTACTTTCAGTACAGTCTTTGTACATAATTGGGTGTTTTCCCTTCTTGCTTTTAGAGTCATCTACTAGTGCAGTTAAGTCGATGAGACCACATTTACGTTTATAGATCTCACTCACATGCAGGCTCAATCAGTGCAAAATAAGCATCAGGTGCAGTTTTGAAGAGTGTCCTTCACAGATGTCACAGATGTGTCCCAGTCTCTTACCTCCTCAGGCATTCCTAATGCCCTTTACAAGTGACCGTATACTTTTAAAGAATCATTGATGTGCTGCTGGCTTTCTGTGAATGGAATAGGTGGAACTAAGCAGAAAATGAAAAAATCTTGTTTCCAAAGAGAGTTGGGTATTGAGAGGGAAGATATAAGCACAATCCTCTTGAGTTACAAAGCCAGCACAAGTTATTTATTTCAAGAAAAGGCCTTTTATTCCCCATGCAAGCTAGTAGATTAGGCCAAACCACTACTACATATCTTCTAGAGTGTAGAACTTTTGGGGTTCCTATGTCTAATGTGTACAGTATTTGACTTCTTGGAGATAGGAGGGTAGAGGTTAATTCCTTCTCATCTTCCTCTCTAGAGCTAACCAAGTTCTGTCCATGACCAAGGCCAACGGTCCATTCACCTCCGTCTGTATAATAATTATCAGGGCCTGCACCTGAGTTCTTTTACTGTCCCCTTACCTTTTCCAAAATGTTGAAAGTACCAGGGCTGGTAAAAGGCCCTTTACATGGTTCTGTAGGGTAATACACAGTTCATAGCTCTGGGATGATTCATAGTTTGGGGAAGATTTTTATGATTCGCAAGAAAAAAAGATCAGAAATGTCATTTTCAAATAAAAATAATGAAGTCTGCCCATAGTCATAATTGAAATACCTTTGGCTTATCTTTTCAATTTGTACTCCAGTTTGAGTTATTAATTGAATATATTCCTATTAAGTGGCATTCAATATTCCATTCAGTAGAAGGTAAAATACAACCTTAGGTTTTGAAAGTGCTTCATTTTTAATTAGAAAATGTAAGAGCAATAGTGCACAGCTGTGGAATGTTTATGCAGTTTTCCAGAATGAGAGAAAGTTGAACATTTTTTTCTGTTGAACTTGATTGTATCAGTGAAATACAATTGTGAATATTGTTTTAATATACTGTTAAAAGGCAAATTTGTAATGCAGATTGTAAGTTTATACCTAAAGTTGTTCTTTGTTGTTGTTTTATTTGTTTGTTTAACGTATAGATACCCAAGATGACAAGGAAAGAATTAAAAAGTATGGAGCATTCATACGTACTCTTCCAGGGGTCAACCGAGCAACCCTGGCAGCTGTAATTGAACACCTTTACAGGTGGGTGGGTTCATGAACTTTTCTAGACATTTTATACATGGCACTCAGTGAGCCATTTCTTTAACTACTGTAGTTCACCTTCTGCCTGTGACTCTGAATCTTTTACCATATCTTAAGAATGGTTCCAAAACGAAATCCTCATTAAGCTATCTCTTTAGCATCTTTTCCTGTAATTAAGATGCCATCTATGATAAACAACACTGAAGAGTTTCTGAAATGAATCAGATGTAGTCCTGTACAGCATTCTCAAATCGGAAGGGACAAATGAGCTGGACATGAAAGATAAGTATGAGAAGTGAGTGAAGGAGATTTTCTAGGGAACAGGTGTGCTGAGACAGATGATTTGTAGTTGGCTGGAAGGAGGTTGTACAAGGCTCTGTTGCTCATGCCAAAACATTTGGATTTTATTCCTCAGAGTGATAAGGAGTGACTGATCTTGTCTGTTTTAGGGCAATAACCCATGTAATGGATGGACTGGGCAGAGGTTAGAATAAAGGCAGGGGAACTAATTTAGGGAACAGTTTCCTTGGGTCTTCTGATGAGAAGGGCTGAGTGAGAAGAGAGTGAGTGGGCTGAGTGGGGAACTCTCAGGAATGCTACACATGAGGGTAGAGAGAGAGAGGAAGAAAAGGAAAATACTGTATTGTACATACTTTATGTCAGAAATTCAGGCAGTTACAGAAACAGAAGAGAGGTGAAGAGTGTGACAGGAGAATGCCATTGCAGACCGAGGTCTCAGGAAAGATGGAATTGCATGATAGTGTCATCAGAAGTTTGAGAGGTCAGTTTGGGTAAGGTCAGGTTGATTTAGCATTAAATTCCATCCCTGCCCTAGTTAACAGATCACTTTCTGCATGACTAACATTTACTTAATCCACTCCCCATATATTTATTACACACTACAGTGTGACTAAAGCAAAGTCCCTGACTGTGAGATGCTTAGATTCTAGTGACAGAGGCCAACATGCAGATAAATTTTCCAGGCCCATATGATAAAGTACACAAACGGTGTTGAAAAGGATATCCATAATTATTACATCCTCTTATTAACTTGCAATTCCTTTTGCATCTTGTAAATCATATATGATGATTGTACTTGCTCTTTCTCTGCTGTGCAGTTTGGCATTTTATTGTGAGTCTCATACATTATCATATATATTGCTGTCACATTTACTCACTTTTTCTTGTACCTACTAGAATCTCTCTGCTCTTTATAGATATGTATACCTACCTTAGTCTTGCTTTATTCCTTTCATGGAGTTGGTCTCTCATTTTTAGTATGTATTTTAAAAGTTTGCAAATGTAATTAGATAGGCAATCAAGCAGCTGCTATATATACAATTAGAGACAAAGAGCATTAACAGATATTTCTGTGTATCACTTATAGTTTTCATCTTATGCATTTTATCAATGTTTATTTCCTTTTATTGGGATGATGGCTGTAATTTTTTTTAAATCACTTTAAACTTAACATTTGTGAATATTTTAAATGTTCTTTGTAACACCCAAGTGTTTCAGCCCACTGATTGGGAGAGTTGATTACTCTGTTCATTTCTGTTCATTATAAAAAGCCATTTTTAGTAATATCCAGTAAAAGTGTAATCACATTTTTTAATTAATTGTTTGCCTTTGAAGTGATAGTATCCTATTTTGAACAACCATAGAAACATATGCTGCCAGGTATTTTTTTACTGGATGGACACTTGCTGGAAAATTGAGACCAGGCTTGAACCTTAAATTTGGAACTCTCAATAATATGCCTCCCAATTCCTTTCTTGCCTTGTTTCCTGCTTACCTATTGCCCCTTTCTCCTTCTTTCATTTGTTACCTTTCCTTATTTCATTCAGTCTCTCAAGTCATTTTGCACCACTGTGCAAGCACACCTTTACACCTTGGCCACAGGCTGTCCCTTTATCTGGAATTGTTTGGATATGGTGGGTCTCTCCTAAATCAACAATCAAGTACTGCTTTGTAAGGTGCAATAATATCTCCTTTAACAGGAGTTTTTTCTTATGTTTTAACCTAGACCGTAAGCTACTTGGAAGAAAGAACAATGTATTTTCCTTTAAATCACCACTACACCTTTTATATCAGAGTTCTTCAGTGTGTGTGTGTTTAAAAAGAATGATAAATGTGTATTATGACTTACAGTTATGTGGAATTTTCAAATAGAAGTGTGCCCTAATAAGCTGTGCTTTTCTCTAACAGGGTTCAGAAATGCTCAGAAATCAATCACATGAATGCCCATAATTTGGCCTTGGTCTTTTCATCCTGTTTATTTCAAACTAAGGGGCAAACTAGTGAAGAAGTGAATGTAATTGAAGACTTAATTAATAATTATGTTGAAATATTTGAGGTAAATATTTCTTGCCCTTGTTAAAATGGCTTTGATGTTACTGTTTGCAAATTAAAGAATATATTTTAGGATGTTTTTTATTCAGGTCTTTATGAATATTTAAAAATAAAGAAAATAAAGGATAGTTACATGATCTTCAATTTTGTTAGCTTTAAGTAGCTTTTTAAGCTATAGCCATTCTTTTAAATTTGGCTGATTTCAAAGCTTTTTCACCATCTGGTGTCTGTTGGACAAAATATTTCCATTTATAGTGTTTATGGGTGTTGGGTGTTTTTCTCCTCAGTATTTGTATGCATTAAGTATGTCTAGTTATAGGTGTGAAATATGAATTTCACAAATTCGGTAATAAACACCATGATGATAAATTCTGCAATTGAAAGCATTTAGTGTTTTAATAGTGCATGAATTGGAAAAAAAATATAATTCTGGAATAATATTCTGTGGCTTTTACTGTCACACTCTGTTCTAATTATTTGACTTTTCAATTTGCTACTTTATGAGGTTACTGTTTTCATATTTTATTAGGAAAGAGAGTAAGGATGATTTCTTAGTTCAAAGAGGTACAAATAAAGGAAATAAGCCCAGGATTTGAACATGGAGGGAATATAGAGGTTCTGGGTGGCAGGTCCAGCTTTATCACTAACTACTTCTGGCATCTCAGTTTTGTCATTCTATTTTGGGGGCATTCTATTAAATGGTATTGCATAAGACTTTTTGGGGTAGGGGGGTGCTATGGGTATACCAGATGAAATCAAATGGATTAATGTAATAGGTTACTGTTTCTAGAGTTCTTACATTCCTATAACTGATCACAGGATTCCTTAGCAAAGGAAAAGAAACTGTATTTTAATAAAATAGCACAATTTGTATCTTAGTTTACATAGGAATGGACACTAGAGATGTTGGATTCTCTTTGCTCTTTAATCTCCTTTTTATTTCTTTCTATGTATGTCCACTATATTTGATCAATAGCAATTTCTTTGCATAATTCTGATGCTGAGAAATGAAAAATTAGAAAAAAAGTGTGGCTTTACATGCTGTCTTTTCTATTTTTGTACTGCTACATTAATAAAAAATAAGCGGTTATCTTCATGGTTTTGTTAAATCCAACTTTAACATAAGCACTTAGTGAACATTTCAGTCAGAGAAATGAGTCTTGTATCTCACCCTGCATAAACATAACGAACCAGTCATCAGCCCCATTGCTTATTAAGTCACCTTAGCAATAGGGCTTCTGTTGATGGAATCTACAGCATGAAGTGTTGTGAACTTGATGAGGCTCTATCTTGGCTTTATTTCTGCCCTTGCTGTGTGGACCCATGCTGATTAAGATGGCCATTCTCATTTATTTTTCACTTGTTCGTTTGTAAATTCTTGAAGAGATATGTGAGGATGAGTACCATCACTCCTTGTATTTTATTAGAATGTCCCAAATTATATTTTAAACAGGTTAAAGAAGACCAAGTCAAACAAATGGACATAGAAAATAGCTTTATTACCAAGTGGAAAGACACTCAAGTGAGTAGTAATAGTTAGACCTACAAATAATAAAAAATTTAAAAAACAACAACAACAAAAACTTCCATTGTAAGTAAAGACATTTGTTGTGTTTGTTTTCGAGTTCCTATTTAAAGCAAAGTAAAAGTAATGGGGAGATAGGAACCTAGGTAAAATAGCTGTGTGATTCTGCAGCATGATACATACATGCAAAATGCCCATGTATTTTAATGTAAATTTTTCAAAATATAAAGGGAAAAATCAGTTTTAATCTTATTAAAATATCCTTTATAAAATCAAATTTTAGTTATAAAAGTACTATTGAAAATGTCAGTGGATTTCAAAGGAAGCATTTAAAGCCAAAGAAATACTAGTTAGTTGAAAATTCAGACTCCCTAATGATTCTTTTCATTATGATTTTGACAATATAGATCATTTCTTACGTGCTTTTGCTCTGCATGCTCTCAGATAAATTGCATCAGTGGGAAAGTTTCTAATGTGATCTTTGTAACGTAGCTGATTCATGTCTTACTTGACTTTTCTAGTTCTTCTCTTCTTTTCCTGCGTCTCATTATTTTGTATTCTTATGTTCAGATTGCACCGTAGTTTTCCAGGGTACTGTTCCTTGTTTGAGGACTGTTTGTTGAACTTTATTAAAATTGACATTTAATCCTCTTTTAATAACTAGGAATTGTAGTGGATTCAGGATACAGTGTAAATAATAGAAATGGGTCAAATATATTCTGTTTATAGATGTACTCAGAGAATGAGGTAAATGCTTCCTGATTTGCCTCATTCCTGAGATATTTCACTACTAATTAGAAACGTCATCTGAGCTATAATTTCATATGAAGGAGCCGAGAAAAAGCATTCATTCTAGGGCCTAGATTCCCGAGTACTAATACTTAGATATTAATTACCTACGGAAGTAGCTTCTCCATTTTGGCCCACGGTAATTAATGCAGCCTCTGGGGGAGTTGGCTGTAACACTAAAAAAAATCTGGTTCATTATCAATTAGTTCCCTTGGATTATTCTTTTTTGGGGGAGTTTTAGCCATTAAGTAAAGGATTGTGTGAGCTCAATGGATAATCTTAGGTAGCATTATCTATATTGTTATTAGATAAGTGTGAACATTCTTCTTCATTTTAATCTTTTGTATTCATCTTAGAATAAGGAGATGAATCTTGAGTTCTTTCTAATTAAGTATACAAGTCAGTAAAAATAAGAAAAGAGCTGTCTATAAAATAGAATAATTGGGGAAGAAAAGTGGAAGACTTTGGAACGGTGTTCTTCTGCTTGAGTTTTTCTCTAAACCATTCAAAACTCTCCTCTGGAGTATTTTTCTGACATTCTCTATGTCTTAGCCCTGTTTGAACTTCTTAGCTATTCTTGTTTTTGGCTTTACTCTGTGAGTCCTTTGTGTTTGCTTTTTTAATTTTTAAAATGTGTCCTTCCTGGAGAGTTGTTTATGCAAACACAGTGAAAAGTAAAAATGTCAACTGTATCTTTTCTTCCCTAGAATTTTCATGTAACATCGAAAGTGAAGAAGAAAAATTGTAAATAAAGCTTTTCTAAGCTTATAGTGCCAGAATAATTAAGAATGTTTACATTTTTTAATGTTTTCCCACAAAATTTGCTCCTCGGGTTTTATTCTGAGGCAAATTTAACTTCAGAATTACTGTTTCCCTGTTAGGATCATTTTAAATATTGGCTGATAGATATTAGTTCTAAGTGATTATGAAACAAGGGAGTTTTTGAAAAAAAGCTACGCATATTTTTTCATAAATCCATTTGGCTCTTTGTTAATCTTCTTCATATTATACTGTCAATCTATGGAGTGCCATTTTATACCTTTTATTTTCTGGCTTGGGTCTTCTTTTTTTAATATGTCTTCTGGGGTGCAGCAGTGACCCAAATAACTTACCACTTAATGCTTGGCTAAATATAATTAAAATGAAAATTTACCTTTATAATCTACCTTATTTTATCCTTTCATCTTATTTTTTCCTTGATAAAGATACCTTCTCTATTTGTAATTTTAATATAACTCTGACCCACTTTTATCCTCAAATTTCAGTTTTTAGATATGTCTTTGAAAATTAGCCAGACCTGTTTTCCCTTTTAATTATTGGTTTTATGCCTACAAGATAGTGTAGAGCAGAATTACATAGGGCTCATTTTCACTCCTCATTTTGTTTATCCTGTTAGCATACATGCTGTTGGCTCTTACGACTTCTGTTGTTGAAGTCAGCATATTTCCATTGTACCTTGATTGTTGGTTTCAGTTAGAATGTAAGGGTGTTTGAGGACACCAAACTCTTTAGTAAGAGATAAAAAATTGCATTGTGATTATTGTTGCTGATTTTATCACTTGTGTAGCCTCCTTGTTCTTAATCACATCTGGAAAAATGGGTATTGTCATACTATTAACAGGGTGATTGGCTCATTTCATTAGTACAAAATATTTAGAAACAGGACTAGGACTTTCTATCTTAAGTCTCATATACGTGTTCTTGCAACATACTTAAAATTGCTGTCTTCACATCTGCCGTTTTCTAGGTTTCCCAGGCTGGAGATTTGCTAATTGAAGTGTATGTAGAAAGGAAGGAACCTGACTGCAGTATTATAATTCGGGTGAGTCCTGAAGACAGATGTGAAGAGTACTATTATTGGAAATCACACATGTTAGCATTAATATAAATATCTTAAATTTTCCATTGTTTCTTCTATTTTATTTTACATGTCCAACTCAAATAATGACTAATGATAAAATTGTCCAATATCCTCTGGGAATTTCATATTTTAGTCATTTGGTTAGAGAGCATCTTATGTACTTTAGATTACAGTTAGGATTTTCTATAGGTTCTGGAAATAACCTGAGCTCAAACACTTTCCTTTCCTTCCTAGCTTCTTCAAGTTAGGCAAATTAATTTACTCTGTCTGAGCCTCAGTCTTCTTACCTGTAAAATGAGGAGAAATTACAGTATTTACATCATAGCTTGATGTGAAGACTCAGTAAACACTTAGCAAACAGCTCAGCACAGAATAAGTGTTCAGTAAATAATACTACTAGTACTATTATCATTACTAATTATTAATACTCCCCTACCCTTGTATCCTAGACTTCAGTTTACAATCTCCAGATTTACTTGGGTATTGCATAACTCTTCATTCTTAAGAATATTAATCATTTTTTTCTGAATTAAAAAGATCTGTCTCATGATACCATATTCAGTACATAGTCTGCCTTTAGGAAAGTAAGAGTGATATTTCAGATTTCTGCTTAGTAAGATTGCATTCTCTGTCTGTGGAGGACTAGGCATTCTGCCATTTAAAAGTAGAAATTCAGCTTTAGCTCTTTATCTTTTTTAAAGATCAAGATTAAACAAAGTCTTAACATTAGGTATTTCTGGACTTTAGTAAACATACTGTAATTGTAAATTTATACATTTTTAATGGTTTCATAATATGACTCTGTGGCACTGGTTACCTTACTTAGAGTATGAAGCTGAACTACTAGAGTCATAGATGTTGTCCTTATGACTCAGTAGCCTTGTCACTCCTTGGCCACATCATATTTTTTACGCTAATTGTGAAATGTTGATAATAGGGAACATGAGGATGAAGTAATAGATTATCAGCACAAGCCCATCACTAATGCTAAAAGAGATATTTAAAGCACATGACTTAGTGCCACCTACACAAAAACTCTTTACTAGCTCATTTCAATTTTATCTTCTTAATAAAGCCATAACAATTATTACAATTATTATAATTATTACAATTGAACAAAATTATTACAATAGAGCAAAATTCTTATGTTAATATATATACATAAAGGACTATGTAGTTGCACCTACAACTTCTAATTCTCTTCAGAACCTATATGAAACAATTGTTAACATTTGTTTAATACTTAAGACTTTGCAAAAGTCTTTATTTTTATCTCAGCAGATCAGTACCTCAACCTGAGGAGATAGATGAAGCATGTGATGTCTCAAGTTTATAGGAATGAAAACTGGGAATTAAAAGCATTAATACCAGAATGCAGACCTTGAGCATCATGTTCCAAACCTGATGTTTGTTATACTAACTTGTATGTTTTGTAGAGCAATGATTTCCCAAGTGTGCTTTGTGAAGTTGTAGGTGTTCTAAAGAGGGGCCTAGGGAATCTCCTGGGACGAGGAGTGGAGTTCTGGTCTTCCATTCCTGCGTCAGCCTGAGGCACTCTCTGCCAACTGTTTCACAAAATGTGGTTTCTCAGTCATTTATTATTTTAATAAAGGGTTATACTTCTTAAAAAATTTTAAAGCCATTCAGATGATCGGCATCATTGAAATGATTCATCTACTAATCTTTTTATTGCCTAAAGTTCTCCACTTTCCCAGATGCTGGTTTTTCTTTTAAGGTTATATTTCAATGGGCTTTTCCAAATAGAAAGCAGTGAATGTCACTGTATCATTAATATATTCCAGGAGGTCCAAAAGATAGACTGTGTGAGTTACCTGTAATGAAAAATGTTTTATGTTATTTACATATGTCCAGTGTACTCATGATCAATAATGGACAGGAGAAATGGAAATGAGCATATTCCTTTTCTCAGAACTCTTTAAATAGGTAGATATTTTTACTGAAAACATGCAAACTAGGTTGTAGTTGCAATATTCTAATGCTTAAACATTTCTGTTTGTTTAATATTATAACAATTCTAACTGAAGAATGTCAGCTTGCTTTTGACGTTTAAGATTGGTAAAAACAGAGGAAACAAATAAAAAATCCCCAAAGCCCCTGAAGAAGATGGTGCACTTATGCAATGGCCTGGGGTCTTCCTGTAGAGCTGGCCCCAGGCTGGCACTTCAGACTCTGTTCTATGCTCTAAAATCCTGGCTCCAGCATACTTTGGTACCCCACTGTCTGTCACTTGGCATGGCAGGACACACCTCAGACCATTAAAACCCTGGGGCTTTGGGGCATGGCAGAGAGCAGTTAGCTGTGTATAATTTAGGGCCCAGACTGAGTAAACCAAGGCACTTTCAACTCTTGATTATAGAACTGACAAGTGAAAAGTCTTACTCCTAGAAAACCTTTGTATTTGTCTGGTGAATGTCTTTCTGTGTATTATCATGTACTTCCTTCTTGAGTGATCTAATAGCATAGTAAGGGAGAAAAAAGTTCTTCCTGAGTTATGTCTATATTATAATATCTTTTTGCACTCACATTAAAGTGTATAACATTTTATGGAGAAGATCTGAATAGTCTGTTTTCTCTATGTGCTTCTGTATATGGAGAAGCTAGTTAAGCATACTAAGAGGAAACTTGGAGTATCTTAAGATGTTAGATAGGAGACTATTATTGCCCTAGCATAAGGCCACTTCTCTGTCTGACATACATATATTCTGAAGAAAGTTTGCCTGTGTTACAGATATCTCCTGTGATGGAAGCAGAAGAATTAACTAGTGATATATTAGCAATAAAAAATATCATTCCTACAAGAGGTGACATCTGGGCCACATTTGAAGTCATTGAAAATGAAGAGTTAGGTAAGTGATTTTCAAGCTAGGAATTCTTAAATTCTTTATAGTATGAAGAAATACTGTCTCTGTGACAAGTCATTGCTAACATTTTATGTTTTCTAAGTATTGACTTCTCATTTTAAAATCCCTTCTACCTCAGTGAATGTGCTATTATGTTATTGCCACTCCAGGTCACCCTCCTGTGAGTTTACTCATCTCAATAGATTATTTTATTGACTATAAAAATACAGTGCAAAGCATTAGGCGTCCATGTTGCCACCTCAGAAAACAAGGTCTTTGTTTATAAGGGCAAGCAATGTGATCCAGAACAATATTCTCAGTATCACCACCACCATCCACCTTATTCCTGTATGCTACTTATTTAACAAAGACAAAGAGTGTTAATTTAAAAGATTATTATTTTTTTAAAAAAATTTTGTTTTAAACCTAGAAGTTTTTATTTTTTACTTTTCCTTTTTCATCTATCTTTAGTAGAGAAGATCATATATTTTGCCATCTTTTATCTCAAAAGCAAAAGGATAAAGAAAGCTTTCAAAATACCTTGACTACCCCAAGAGTCAAGTGCTGAATAAGCTTACCATTCTAATGACACTACTTGGTTTTAAAGACCAAAAAAAAGAAAAAAAAAAAAAAGTGGTGCAGAACGTCTTTGTACCTTGACTGTCTGTCTAAGTGATACCTACTAAGGTCTCGGGACCCTTCCAAGTACAGCTGTCAAATGGCCAGAAATAAAATCTTGCTACCTGCAAGCTCAGGATAAAAATTAAAATCAACATTGAAATACCCCATCATGTATTAATAAGAGTGTTACAATCAATGTTAGAATGAAATGAGATTATTAAATAACTTCACCTTTCATTATTCCATCTGGATGCTTTTGTACTTATTATCATGCACAATTCTTTAAAAATATTATTTGTTTTAAAATGTTACTTCTTAATGTTCATTGTCAAGATTCAGCAACCCTGGTACTTAGGTGGCGGTTCACACTGTAGCACTATGCTCCCCCATAGTCGGGCTCCGTTTTCCCCATTCACAGAAAGTGGTCTGGCAAATGACCACTGTGACCCCCATGTGGTATGCGCAGTGCATTTGCTTCAGGCTTTATTGTACTGGCCTTTCTGTGGCATTTATTGTTAACGATCATTCCCTTTTCCTTTGAAGGTCTTGACTGTTTTCCATGCTGCCTGAACTCTCCTCCTGGCTCTCTAATCATTTTGTCTTATTTGTCATTATAATTCTTCCTCTGACTATCCCCTACGCAGTGAGTTTCTGTTCCAGTTTCCTTTGCCATCTTTTCACATTTTACATGTTCTTTATAATCTCTTCCATTCTTTGTGTTTGACGAACATGGGCCAGCTGCTGTGTCCCAAATGCACCTTTTAGTCTTCTCCCAGCTGGCTCATCTGTTTACCTCCTTTAAAACCCAGATGAAGGGTTCCATTGCACTCTGTCTTACCTTTTTCATAGTGCCTATCACGTGCATTTATTAGTCTCTCTTGAGGGGAGCTCCTTGGAAGGAAGGAGGGATTGTCCTTATCCCTTGTGTTTGGCAACAGTGTTTGGCACATAGTTGCCATTCAGTTCAAATCCACTGAGTAAGTGAAGCACAGTGTTGCATTACTGTATGATATACAGGTGGTACAGTCTTTTTATTTATATTGTTTAATTTTAAGGAAAGGGTCTAGGTTACCAGCTTCTTTGTATTTGTGAGGAAAAGATAACTGCCAATATTACTGCCAGAATTACCTTTATAAATCACAAACAGGATCATGTTGTTCCACCATTTAAAACCCTTTTATTATTTCCTCATTGCCTGTCTATCCTTCAAGATCTGGCTCAAATGCCCCCTTCTTCCATGATGATGTTTAGATGAACATAGTTCCCAATGATCTTTTTCTGATCATTTGCTTGTAGATCTATACTATTGCATACTATCTGACTTGAAGAATAACAATATGTATATATCTGGCTGTATACTAGACCATGTGTTTTAGGACATTTACCTTATATGTTAGACCTTTATAGCTCTCACTCCCTCTAGCATAGTGCACCGATATAGAATATTAACTACAAATATCTTGTTACTGAGGTGGAAAAAATGTAGATGCATTCTGAACCTGAGTAATCTGAATTGTTGCTCCTTGGATAGATACACAAAAGGTGATTTCCTGCTTGTAGAGAAAGAATCACTAGAAGATCTCCTGTCCCTGGTTAGCTCTTAGAAGGCTGATTGTTTCCTCCATGCTTCAGTTTCAATTGTTTTTTTTTTTTAGGAAATCCACAGCAGAATAGTGAATCATGGATTTTGGGCTAGGCATCCTCTCCCTATCACCGTTATTCTTTAGGGTTGAGTCAAAGCATATCGCTGTCATGTCATTAGAGCCCTGTGCCTTTGGACATTGGTTCTCCCTACTGAGAGGAGCACGCAGAACAGACCAAGACAGGAAGGAATTATCTATAGCTGGAAGAAAAATTGTAGTATATCTGGAAACATTGTTACTAAATTCTGTCTTGGAAAATAAAGGGATGCTAACCCTGAGAACAACTGATGTATCAACTTGCATATGACAAATGAGTACATCACAAATGGTAAGATTGGATAGGGGAATTCATTTTTTGTTTCCTTCTCCCTAATTAAAAAAATACTGATGAAGTTATAAAAAGACTAGGAGACTTCAAGTTGTTTTGATTTGTGAATATCCAAATATATAATCAAAGGAACACTCTTATATCCCAAGGAAGAATATATTTGGTGGTGTTAAGAATTCAAATTTGGCATGTTTTTAATGACTGGCCAAGTGTTCAAACGGAAATTGCCAAAAGAGAAAACTAAGATTATTTTTAACACTTCTAGGAGAACAATGCTAAGAAAGTGACAAAGGGCCTGTGATTAGGTTGGCTTACTGAAGCAGATGGAAACTGTGTTTGCCACCTGACCTTCTGAAATGTTAAAAGCTTTATTTCTAGTAACATGCAGGAAAAAGCAAAATATAAAAAGAAGATAAAAGAGAAAGCTTTGGGAGTCACAAGGGTATAGTTGATAGGGAGAATGTCAGCAGGAAATTGGTGCCTTTTCTAATGTAAATATAGATCTTCTAGGGAACAAAGAATCAAAAATAGATAAATAAATAAATGGACAAACAAGTAAACCAAAAGTGCTGGCTTTTATTTTAGGTGTCTGTACAATTTTAAATCAGAAGTACTCTATCTTGTCATTATCCAATGCCCCCTTTGTGTAATAAATATTTTATACCGTTTCCTTTACTCCCCCAAGATAATCTATCATACTCATTTTTTTAAAGTCAATATATACAATAATATAATTATAAAAACATATTCTAATATATAAATGCTCAGACACTCATATATGGTCAAAGATAATGAAAATAGATTCTTAAGACTATTAATGGAATTATCATGGATATGACAGCTACAAATGCAGATGATATAAGCATGTCAGTTTGTGACTCGTAGAGCTTTGCCATCATTGGTAAAATGTTGTTTTAGGTACATTCTGGCTGAAGTAACAGAATGCCATAGACTGGGTTGCTTATAAAGAACAAAAAATATTTTTCACAGTTCTGGAGTCTGAAAAGTCCAAGATCAAGGTTCCGACAGATTCAGCATTTGGTGAGGGCCTTTTTCCTTGCTCATGAAAGGCTGTCTTTTCACTGCATTCCCAGAAGGTAGAAGGGCACTGTATGGGGTCTCTTTTGTAAGGACACTAATCCCATTCATGAGGCAGAGCCCTCATCACCTCCCAAAGGCCCCACCTCCTAATACCATCACACTGGAGACATATGGATAGGGAGGGGGGACACTCAGACCATAGCAAATGATAGATACGATCTTTTTTCCTTATATGGTAGTCAGATTCCTGGAAAAAAATACATTATATTAAAACCATACACACATTTGAAGAATTATATCTAAAGCTGAGCTAGCTTCCAGGCTCAGTTAATAAATAAGTAGGCTTTGTCTCTAAATGGATGTCTAGTGGGACATTTGAGACTTGTATTGGATAGAAAAAAAAAAAATCCTTTGTCTCATTTTTTGAAAGATGCCAAGCACCTTTGAACCACCACTGTCTCCAATCATCAGGACAAGTTGAAACCCACCCTAGGAGAGCATATCACCTTCATCAATAGCTAACCTAAAGTATGCTGTTATTTTAATGCGTTACCTTAAAACTGATCCTGTCCTCTGCCAATGTAGTCCCATAAGCTCTATCCCTTCACTTGCCTAAAAACATTAACTGCTGGAGGGGCCTCACTGACTTCTCAGTGGGGCTCTTCACTGAGTGGTTCAAGTTTGTGGGGCAGTTACTTTATATGCAGCAAGGTCATAACAAAATGTTTTCTTATTTCTTCTTCATAACTACTGTGATATGGAAGATCTGTTCTCATTTTCAGTAAGGATTCTTTTCAGCCCTTGAGGACAAAGAAAGTGCCATCACCCTCTGATTAGGTGAACAGGATAAAGACTTACACAGCTCTGTTTGGCAGTAAGAATACAATTTTTGGGGAAGTCATAATTGTTCCAGGAAATCCTGTGTCATTACTGCCAGAAATTTAAGAATGATATCTGTTATTTCAAGTGAAAAATGGACAGCTTTCTCTTCCATGAGAGAGGCCAGATCTATTCTGTAAACCTGATTTTAAACTATTAATAATATGACTTACCTAGTTAAAGAACTACATCTTAACCTGTTTTTCTCATAACTACACTGAATTTTCAGCAATTTCTGTGCTATAGATAGTATGCAAATGAATTAGTTATTTCTAGTAATGCCCAATGCCAGATGATTTACATATCATATAATCTATCATGACAGATGGTTATAAATGTAACCATAAATAAAAACTTGTTTATTTGTAGGAATTTATATACCAACAATTGATGACTCATTTTTTTCCTGCCTCTTACCTCTTTCTGAAGGTAGCTTTTAATGCCATTTTATAATTGTAGCATATGATACTCTTAATATTTGTCTTTTAATCCCATTTTTCAGCTCTCTTTTTATACAGGAACTTGGGTAGTCAAGATTTTCACTCTCTCAGGTATTTCATATTATGATACTGATGTGAAAAACATACTTGACTAATTTTTTGCAAATAGATATTTGCCCATTCATCAGCTGTTATGTATTTTCATATAACTAAGAACACTTTATTTATTTATTTTTTTAAAAAAAATAATTATTTTTTATTGAAGGGTAGTTGACGCACAGTATTACATTACATTAGTTTCAAGTGTACAACACAGTGATAAAACATTTATATACATAATTCTAGGTTCCAGCTATCACCCTACCAAGCTGTTACAATATCTTGACTATATTCCTTATGCTATACATTACATCCCGGTTACTTATTTATTTTACCATTGGAAGTCTGTCCTTTTTTTTTTTTTTCCTTTTTTTTCTTTTTTTTTTTGTGAGGGCATCTCTCATATTTATTGATCAAATGGTTGTTAACGACAATAAAATTCTGTATAGGGGAGTCAATGCTCAATGCACAATCATTAATCCACCCCAAGCCTAATTTTCGTCAGTCTCCAATCTTCTGAGGCATAACAAACAAGTTCTTACATGTAGAACAAATTCTTACATAATGAATAAGTTACATAGTGAACAGTACAAGGGCAGTCATCACAGAAACTTTCGGTTTTGCTCATGCATTATGAACTCTAAACAGTCAGTTCAAATATGAATACTCATTTGGTTTTTATACTTGATTTATATGTGGATACCACATTTCTCTCTTTATTAATATTATTTTTAATAAAATGCTGAAGTGGTAGGTAGATACAAGATAAAGGTAGAAAACATAGTTTAGTGTTGTAAGAGAGCAAATGTAGATGATCAGGTGTGTGCCTGTAGACTATGTGTTAATCCAAGCTAGACAAGGGCAATAAAACATCCACGTATGCAGAAGATTTCTCTCAGAACAGGGGGGGTGAGGTTCTAAGCCTCACCTCTGTTGATCCCCAATTTCTCACCTGATGGCCCCCCTGCGACTGTGCCTGTCTTAGGTTGTTCCTCCCTTGAGGAATCTTACCCGTCTCTGGCTAACCAGTCATCTTCTGGGGCCATACAGGGAAATGTGAAATTGGTAAGTGAGAGGGAAGCCTTATTGTTTGAAAAGGTTAGCTTTTTACTTCTTTGCATATTTATGCCCTGTGGCTTCTATACCTAGCATTTGTCTTGAGGTATCTTTACCACTTGGAAGAATTATGATACTCGGTAAATTTGATATGAGGCACGAATTCTATTTAAGGGTTGTAATCAGGAAGGAAGAAGAAAAGCTATAGAAGTAGCAGGCGGAAGAAAACATGGGAAGATTGATTATTTCTTTGACATATCTTCTTGTAGTGTACTTCAGCATGTATAGGTTTTAAGCTATTACTTAAATTGCGCACACACATTAACATAATAGGAGTATAGTTACATAACCAAAGCATATCTGTAATTACCAGCCATCTCCAGTGAAACCAAGAAAACCAGTTAGGCACCTTAGGCATTTGTGAAAACTTATCTATGATATGGTGGATATTGTCCAACTGAACTTGAACAGTCTGAGAGAAATCAGACAAATTAAAACAACCCATTCCTGGTGACTGTTCACATCCCATATGTTCTTTTAACAGTAAATAGTCTGTAGTTGTAAGATTTTGGAGCGCTACAATTTGCACTTCTCCTAATTCTTGGTTGAGTTCCAACAGTATAGATCCAGTCAAATTTGTTGTTTTACTGTATGCACAGGCCAGCTTAGATATCTCCTTCCTCATTCCCAATGGCAAGTCCAGGAACAGGTGGGATGAGTGCATCTACAGGTGTAGCAGTGCGTGGATCTTTGTTGGGGTTTTTTGATGATCATCTTCTGGCATGAGTCTTCCAGAGAGTGCTAATGTTGGAAGTTCTCTTTCATATCGTATCTTAGTTCATTATCGGGATAGCCCAATTAGTCTTTGATCTTCTGTATAGACGCAAACAGACCCTTTGCCTACACTTTTATATGCCCTTTATACCCTTGTGTAGAACTCATTGGAGGTTACCACAGAACTGCCCTTTTTTTTTTTTTTTTGCTTTGTTTTTGGTATCACTGATCAACACTTAATTGACGAATATTATGTTTACTAGGCTCTCCCCTATACCAGGTCTCCCCTATAAACCCCTTTACAGTCACTGTCCAACAGCATAGCAAAATGTTGTAGAATCACTACTTGCCTTCTCTGTGTTGTACAGCCCTCCCTTTTCTCCTACCCCCCCATTCATGTTAATCTTAATATCCCCCTACATCTCCCCCCCTTATCCCTCCCTACCCACCCATCCTCCCCAGTCCCTTTCCCTTTGGTACCTGTTAGTCCATTCTTGAGTTCTGTGATTCTGCTGCTGTTTTGTTCCTTCAGTTTTTCCTTTGTTTTTATATTCCACCGATAAGTGAAATCATTTGGTATTTCTCTTTCTCCGCTTGGCTTGTTTCACTGAGCATAATACCCTCCAGCTCCATCCATGTTGCTGCAAATGATTGGATTTTCCCTTTTCTTATGGCTGAGTAGTATTCCATTGTGTATATGTACCACATCTTCTTTATCCATTCATCTATCGATGGACATTTAGGTTGCTTCCAATTCTTGGCTATTGTAAATAGTGATGCGATAAACATAGGGGCGAATTGGTCTTTCTCAAACTTGATTGCTGCGTTCTTAGGGTAAATTCCTAGGAGTGCAATTCCTGGGTCAAATGGTAAGTCTGTTTTGAGCATTTTGATGTACCTCCATACTGCTTTCCACAATGGTTGAACTAACTTACATTCCCACCAGCAGTGTAGGAGGGTTCCCCTTTCTCCACAGCCTCGCCAACATTTGTTGTTGTTTGTCTTTTGTATGGCGGCCATCCTTACTGGTGTGAGGTGATACCTCATTGTAGTTTTAATTTGCATTTCTCTGATAATTAGCGATGTGGAGCATCTTTTCATGTGTCTATTGGCCATCTGTATTTCTTTTTTGGAGAACTGTCTGTTCAGTTCCTCTGCCCATTTTTTAATTGGGTTATTTGTATTTTGTTTGTTGAGGCGTGTGAGCTCTTTATATATTCTGGACGTCAAGCCTTTATCGGATGTGTCATTTTCAAATATATTCTCCCATACTGTAGGGATCCTTCTTGTTCAGTTGATGGTATCTTTTGCTGTACAGAAGCTTTTCAGCTTAATATAGTCCCACTTACTCATTTTTGCTGTTGTTTTCCTTGCCCGGGGAGATATGTTCAAGAAGAGGTCACTCATGTTTATGTCTAAGAGATTTTCGCCTATGTTTTCTCCCAAGAGTTTAATGGTTTCATGGCTTACATTCAGGTCTTTGATCCATTTTGAGTTCACTTTTGTATATGGGGTTAGACAATGGTCCAGTTTCATTCTCCTACATGTAGCTGTCCAGTTTTGCCAGCACCATCTGTTGAAGAGACTGTCATTTCGCCATTGTATGTCCATGGCTCCTTTATCAAATATTAATTGACCATATATGTCTGGGTTAATGTCTGGATTCTCTAGTCTGTTCCATTGGTCTGTGGCTCTGCTCTTGTGCCAGTACCAAATTGTCTTGATTACTATGGCTTTATAGTAGAGCTTGAAGTTGGGGAGTGAGATCCCCCCTACTTTATTCTTCTTTCTCAGGATTGCTTTGGCTATTCGGGGTCTTTGGTGTTTCCATATGAATTTTTGAATTATTTGTTCCAATTCATTGAAGAATGTTGCTGGTAGTTTCATAGGGATTGCATCAAATCCGTATATTGCTTTGGGCAGGATGGCCATTTTGACGATAGTAATTCTTCCTAGCCACGAGCATGGAATGAGTTTCCATCTGTTAGTGTCCCCTTTAATTTCTCTTAAGAGTGACTTGTAGTTTTCAGAGTATAAGTCTTTCACTTCTTTGGTTAGGTTTATTCCTAAGTATTTTATTTTTTTTGATGCAATTGTGAATGGAGTTGTTTTCCTGATTTCTCTTTCTGTTGGTTCATTGTTAGTATATAGGAAAGCCACAGATTTCTCTGTGTTGATTTTGTATGCTGCAACTTTGCTGTATTCCGACATCAGTTCTAGTAGTTTTGGGGTGGAGTCTTTAGGGTTTTTTATGTACAGTATCATGTCATCTGCAAATAGTGACATTTTAACTTCTTCTTTACCAATCTGGATTCCTTGTATTTCTTTATTTTGTCTGATTGCCTTGGCTAGGACCTCCAGTACTATGTTAAATAACAGTGGAGAGAGTGGGCATCCCTGTGTAGTTCCCGATCTCAGAGGAAATGCTTTCAGTTTCTCGCTGTTCAATATAATGTTGGCTGTGGGTTTATCATAGATGGCCTTTATTATGTTGAGGTACTTGCCCTCTATTCCCATTTTGCAGAGAGTTTTTAACATGAATGGATGTTGAACTTTGTCAAATGCTTTTTCAGCATCTATGGAGATGATCATGTGGTTTTTGTCTTTCTTTTTGTTGATGTGGTGGATGATGTTGGTGGACTTTCGAATGTTGTACCATCCTTGCATCCCTGGAATGAATCCCACTTGGTCATGGTGTATGATCCTTTTGATGTATTTTTGAATTCGGTTTGCTAATATTTTGTTGAGTATTTTTGCATCTACGTTCATCAGGGATATTGGTCTGTAGTTTTCTTTTTTGGTGCGGTCTTTGCCTGGTTTTGGTATTAGGGTGATGTTAGCTTCATAGAATGAGTTTGGGAGTATCCCCTCTTCCTCTATTTTTTGGAAAACTTTAAGGAGAATGGGTATTATGTCTTCCCTGTATGTCTGATAAAATTCCGAGGTAAATCTATCTGGCCCGGGGGTTTTGTTCTTTGGTAGTTTTTTGATTACCGCTTCAATTTTGTTGCTGGTAATTGGTCTGTTTAGATTTTCTGTTTCTTCCTGGGTCAATCTTGGAAGGTTGTATTTTTCTAGGAAGATGTCCATTTCTCCTAGGTTTCCCAGCTTGTTAGCATATAGATTTTCATAGTATTCTCCAATAATTCTTTGCATTTCTGTGGGGTCCGTCGTGATTTTTCCTTTCTCGTTTCTGATACTGTTGATTTGTGTTGACTCTCTTTTCTTCTTAATAAGTCTGGCTAGAGGCTTATCTATTTTGTTTATTTTTTCGAAGCACCAGCTCTTGGTTTCATTGATTTTTGCTATTGTTTTATCCTTCTCAATTTTATTTATTTCTTCTCTGATCTTTATTATGTCCCTCCTTCTGCTGACCTTAGGCCTCATCTGTTCTTCTTTTTCCAATTTTGATAATTGTGACATTAGACTATTCATTTGGGATTGCTCTTCCTTTTTTAAGTATGCTTGGATTGCTATATACTTTCCTCTTAAGACTGCTTTTGCTGTGTCCCACAGAAGTTGGGACTTAGTGTTGTTGTTGTCATTTGTTTCCATATATTGCTGGATCTCCATTTTGATTTGGTCATTGATCCATTGATTATTTAGGAGCGTGTTTGTTAAGCCTCCATGTGTTTGTGAACCTCTTTGCTTTCTTTGTACAGTTTATTTCTATTTTTATGCCTTTGTGGTCTGAAAAGTTGGTTGGTAGGATTTCAATCTTTTGGAATTTACTGAGGCTCTTTTTGTGGCCTAGTATGTGGTCTATTCTGGAGAATGTTCCATGTGCACTTGAGAAGAATGTATATCCTGTTGCTTTTGGATGTAGAGTTCTATAGATGTCTATTAGGTTCATCTGCTCTACTGTGTTTTCAGTGCTTCCGTGTCCTTACTTATTTTCTGCCCGGTGGATCTATCCTTTGGGATGAGTGCTGTGTTGAAGTCTCCCAGAATGAATGCATTGCAGTCTATTTCCCCCTTTAGTTCTGTTAGTATTTGTTTCACATATGCTGGTGCTCCTGTGTTGGGTGCATATATATTTAGAATGGTTATATCCTCTTGTTGGACTACGCCCTTTATCATTATGTAGTGTCCTTCTTTATCTCTTGTTACTTTCTTTGTTTTGAAGTCTATTTTGTCTGATATTAGTACTGCAACCCCTGCTTTCTTCTCACTGTTCTTTGCCTGAAATATCTTTTTCCATCCCTTGACTTTTAGTCTGTACATGTGTTTGGGTTTGAGGTGAGTTTCTTGTAAGCAGCATATAGATGGGTCTTGCTTTTTTATCCATTCTGTTACTCTGTGTCTTTTGATTGGTGCATTCGGTCCATTAACATTTAGGGTGACTATTGAAAGATATGTACTTAGTGCCATTGCAGGCTTTAAATTCGTGGTTACCAAAGGTTCAAGGTTAGCCTCTTTAGTATCTTACTGCCTAACTTAGCTCGCTTATTGAGCTGTTATATACACTGTCTGGAGATTCTTTTCTTCTCTCCCTTCTTGTTCCTCCTCCTCGATTCTTCATATGTTGGGTGTTTTGTGCTGTGCTCTTTCTAGGAGTGCTCCCATCTAGAGCAGTCCCTGTAAGATGTTCTGTAGAGGTGGTTTGTGGAAAGCAAATTCCCTCAGCTTTTGTTTGTCTGGGAATTGTTTAATCCCACCATCATATTTGAATGATAGTTGTGCTGGATACAGTATCCTTGGTTCAAGGCCCTTCTGTTTCATTGTATTAAATATATCATGCCATTCTCTTCTGGCCTGTAGGGTTTCTGTTGAGAAATCTGATGTTAGCCTGATGGGTTTCCCTTTATAGGTGACCTTTTTCTCTCTAGCTGCCTTTAACACTCTTTCCTTGTCCTTGATCTTTGCCATTTTAATTATTATGTGTCTTGGTGTTGTCCTTCTTGGATCCTTTCTGTTGGGGGTTCTGTGTATTTCCGTGGTCTGTTCGATTACTTCCTCCCCCAGTGTGGGGAAGTTTTCAGCAATTATTTCTTCCAAGATATCCTTTTCATCCCTTTTCCTCTCTCTTCTTCTTCTGGTACCCTTGTAGTACAGATATTGTTCCTTTTGGATTGGTCACACAGTTCTCTTAATATTGTTTCATTCCTGGAGATCCTTTTGTCTCTCTCTATGTCAGCTTCTATGCGTTCCTGTTCTCTGGTTTCAGTTTCATCAATGGCCTCTTGCATTCTATCCATTCTGCTTATAAACCCTTCCAGAGTTTGTTTCATTTCTGCGATCTCCTTTCTGGCATCTGTGATCTCCCTCCGGACTTCATCCCATTTCTCTTGCGTATTTCTCTGCATCTCTGTCAGCATGTTTATGATTCTTATTTTGAATTCTTTGTCAGGAAGACTGGTTAGGTCTGTCTCCTTCTCTGGTGTTGTCTCTGTGATCTTTGTCTGCCTGTAGCTTTGCCTTTTCATGGTGATAGGAATAGTCTGCAGAACTGGGACGAGTGACGGCTGGAAGGACTTCCTTTCTTGTTGGTTTGTGGCCCTCCTCTCCTGGGAGAACAGCGACCTGTAGTGGCTTGTGCTGCGCAGCTGCGCGCAGACAGGGTTTCTGCTTCCTGCCCGGCTGCTATGGAGTTAATCTCCGCTGTTGCTGTGGGCGTGGCCTGGCTCGGGCAGCTACTCCAAAATGGTGGAGTCGCGTTGGAGCAGGAGCTGCTGGGAGGCTATTTATCTCCGTAAGGGGCCTCCCTGCTCCCTGCAGCCCAGGGGTTAGGGTGCCCAGAGATCCCAGGATTCCCTACCTCTTGATTAAGTGACCCGCCCTGCCCCTTTAAGACTTCCAAAAAGCACCCGCCAAAACAAAACAACAACCACCAAAAAAAAAAAAAAAAAAAAAAGAAAAAATATTTTAATTAAAAAAAAGAAAAAAAAAAAAGGTTGTCATTCGTTTTTCTTTATTCTCCGGTGCCAGCCTCAGGCCTCTGCTCACCGGTCTTTCTGCCCTGTTTCCCTAGTATTGGGGTCCCTATCCCTTTAAGACTTCCAAAAAGCGCTCGCCAAAACAAAACAGAAAAAAAGCAAAAAAAAGAAAAAAAAAATGGTCACGCGCTTTTCTTATGTCCTTTGGCGCCCAGCCTCCAGTGCCTGCTCACTGTTCTTGCTGCCCTGTTTTCCTAGTATCCAGGGCCCTGCACTCTGGCCCGGATGGCAGGGGCTGGGTGTTCAGCAGTCCTGGGCTCCGTCTCCCTCCGGCTCTGCCTATTCTTCTCCCGCCGGGAGCTGGGGGGAGGGTCGCTCGGCTCCCGCCGTGCCGGTGCTTGTATCTTACCCCCTTCGCGAGGCACTGGGTTCTCTCAGGTGCGGATGTGGTCTGGATATTGTCCTGTGTCCTCTGCTCTTTATTCTAGGAAGGGTTGTCTTTGTTATATTTTCATAGATATATGTTGTTTTGGGAGGAGATTTCCGCTGCTCTACTCACGCCGCCATCTTCCGCCCCCCTCTAAGAACACTTTAGAGTGATCATAGTATCTACTTGTGATAGTGACCCTCTTTAATATAAAATTCTGATATTTGAAGTCTCATTACCAATTTAATCTTATATGAAATTAGAGTAAGCTTTTATTTCAATCCAGATCCTGTTTTGCAGTTAAGAATACATTCTTCTCTCCAAGCCAACTGTGGTATCATCAGTTTTCTCAGGTGCAAAAGTTGAAACTATCTTGCTATTATTTCCTTACCATCTTCTCCCTAGGGGAAATCTCAAGGGGGAAGTGTGAAGTGACATTGATTTTTCACTTTGCTTATGTTTCCTTATTCAATCCTCAAAAAAACAGTGGCAAGGTAATACTTTTTACCCCAAAGTACCTGTGAGAAAATCATTGTATAGTGGTTTACATATCACCCCAAATAAAGCTAAGTATAGTTGTTAATATTTGGGGGCTGTAAAGTCAAATATATTTGAGCTTCAAATCCCCTGTTCCTTGAACCAACTGTTTAACTTTAGGCAAGTAGCTGAATCTCTCTGATCTTTGGGTTCCCTTGCATGCGATATATTATAATAATATCTAATTAAGTGTGTTGAGGTAATTAAAAGTGATATCTGGTGCAAAATATCCAGTATATCATATCTGATATAGGTGTTATTCTAGAAGTGCCAACTGTTAAGGGGATCAGCAGTATCCCAGAGTTTATATATAGTGGAACCAAGAATTACATAACACCAAATTTAAAGAGAGTGCTTTTCTATAAGTAGTTTTATTTAAAAATACAGTTAGTTCTAATTATAACCTCCATTAATAGAAGATAACCGATATGACATAATCAACAGTTGGATTATAACTTTGGTAAATTATGGGCAATTATAATCTTTGCCAAACCTTTTAGAAAATTACTTGAAATAAAATAGGATTGATATGGCATAAAAGATCTTACCTGATTTTACAGAGAATTGTATTTTGTCTGCTGATCCATTGCAAATATTTTCTGTTAATTGTAGACCACCATTCATAAGATACTTCATTCCTCAAGTATTTATTAAACATCTATTATGTATTCGACATTCTGCATTTATAAACAAAAGGTAGATTTGTTTTCAACATGTGTGGCACAGTTGCTTGTTTTGTTTTTGCTTTTATTTTTGGGGTTTTTTGGTTTGTTTTTTTGTAATTGCCATCATCATAATGAACAAGCTTGCTCCAGTAAGCACAAGATGCACAACTGCATTTCACTGTACTGAATAGTAAGCAAAAATCTGGTTATTTATACTGAAAGCAGAAAATTTGTTTCTATGGACCTCGGATTATTGGTAAGTTCTGGAATGCTCTGGTCATAGCAGGAGAGACCAGAATTAGAAGGATATGATTATATTTATTCTTCTTTACTTGATTTTATTACCAATTAAAGTATCATTGTTCATATATGAATATGATGCTGTTGGTGTTCATTTTTGCTTGCCATTAGCAATCCTACTTTAACCCAAAATGAAAAGCCCCACTACTGTGTGCTTTGCATTAGGAGGCTATGGAAGAGTTGGGGTGACTTACTTATGTATTATCAGGAAAACTACATCACCTTTATATTAGAGCTTATGTTCTTTATTTCAGTTATGCTATTTTCAGTGTACTGTGAAAAAGGTTTGAATTTCTTTTTTGTCAGCATATGCTTCTGTTGTAACATTTTATTAGCTGATTGGCATATTTTGATCAGCAGAAAGCTTTCCTATGAAGCTTTGATTGTAATTCTAAAAGCTCTTTCTTTAACTCTGTGCTAAGAACTTGTGATGCATTTAAAAATATGATTGTCTAAAACAAAATGTATATAGATGAGTATTTATCAAGGAGAAATTTTTAAGATGTCATCAACTTCTTGCTTTTGGTCTGTTACATGAACATTTAGTGTATAATCCTGACACATATTGTTTCTGATTGATAGTTCCACTAGTGGTTAAACATCGATTACTCAGTTATATTTCATGATTATTTTCATATGTTCTCTACTGAAGTTATATTTTATAATTTCATATTAATTGACTGACAGTATCAGCTATAAGTTCACAAGTATTGAGCAAACACTATAACTTGCCAATCATGTTGGGATAAATAAAGAATTAACTTAAGTTATTACTACTGGGAAAGATTAATTTTTCTAGTCCTTTCACGATTACATAATTGCATATGCAAAGAGTGGATTTCTATAAGCAAACCAGAATACTACCTAAATTAAAAAGAAGGTAGAGTAAGATAATGGTTTATTGTACAAAGCAGTATTATTTCTGAGATTTTTATCTCAGGTACAGCATCTCTGAATTTTTTTTTAAATAGTCGGGTAACAAATGTCCCTGCACAGATTGATTTGTTCAGTAAATTTTATTATATGCTTAATCGTGTTCTAGGTATAGAGTCTCTTGTACATAATCCTAGTGCTATTATTGTGTAACACAAGGTATGGTAATATTTATTGTTGCATACAGATCTTTTTTCAAGGATTTTAAAAAATTCACAATTATAAAAATTCTCTCTTAATCTTTTTTTCAATTTGATTTGGTTTTATTTTTGCAGAGCGCCCTCTTCACTACACAGAAAATGTGTTGGAGCAGGTGCTTCAGTGGAGTTCGTTAGCTGAACCTGGCTCTGCTTATCTCGTGGTGAAGAGATTCTTAACCACTGACACAATTAAACACTATAATGGTAGGTGCTGTTACTTAACACTGCAACCAGGATTGAAAATTCAACTGGGTAAAGGATAATTATTGTAGCACAAGTGTTTTTGAAATGTAAAGAAAAAGAGTAGCTAAATACAGAGTCTACTGACATAGCATTGTAAAACAGAAAGACTATATACAGAAGTAAAAATAAATGCCAGAGTCAGAATTTCCTGGAGGGTAGCACTCTGGCAATAGTTGGCTAATCTGATCGTACCAAGTTAGTTTTTGGAAGAAATGTTTCTATTTTTAAGGGTTTTTGTCATGCTTAGGTGTTTGCCTAATTTTTAGGGAGCTGGTAAACCTTCTTGAATTATGTTTACCTTTCAGAGTTCTCTGGGCATTCAAGAAGTGCAGTTTATGCAAATGCTGACATGGAGTGCCTATTGTAATTTCACTTATTTTGTGATGATATTGGAAAATAAATAAGTGCAAAATAAAACATTTCCTCTAAGGATACCTGCCTTCCAACTAGGAAAAGGCATGTACACACATAAGGTTCAACAAGGTGTTCGCCAGCACAAGGGAACCGCGTAAGAGTGTTCCTGACCCTCTGTGAGGTATCGGAACACATTTATTTTGAAACCTTGGTTCTTCTCTTGTGTTGTCACTACCTAACACAGATTAGAAAAGATTTCCTGCTGGTACCATATATAAACCAGCCCTGAAAGCAAAGGATTCACATTTTATAAGATGAAATTTATTACAACTTTTATAGTTTACTAATAACCATTACTATTAACTAATCACATATCAGTAACTGAGCTCTATACTCACCAAAGGTCATTTAAACTTTTTTTAAACTTCCCTATGAGTTATATCATTTGAATTTTACAAATAAAGAAAGAGAAGCCCAGAGAAATGATGTAACTTGCCCCAGATCACAAAGTTACTAAATATTGAATTTGAGGACAGATTAATCTCCTAATTAAAAAGAAAAAAATTGGGGAGGTTGCTACAGCTCTTAAATGCCATAAGCCTACTAAGAATGATGGCAGGCTGACCAGCTAATAGCCATAGGCCAGTAAATTCTTAATTGTACCAAAGCTAATCTGATTTCATAATAATATAATCATTATCAGTCTGTTCTGGCTGCTATGGTCTTTCTCATAGTCTGGAGATTGAGTCCAAGATCAAGGTGCAAGCATGGTTGGTTCTGGTGAGAGCCTTTTTCCAGGGTGCAGATTTTATTACTTCCCTTTGAACCCTCACATGGCCCCATGGCAGAGAGCAGTAAAAGGAAGCAGGCTCTCTTGTGACTTTTATAAGGGCACTGATCCCGCTTGTGAGGCGTTACCTTCATGACTTCATCTAACCCTGATCACCTCCCAAAGGCCCCCCCTTACTTGTACCATCACATCAAGAGGTAGGGTTTCAACACAGCAATTTTGGGAGACATAGGCATTCAGTCTGTAGTAATGCCCTTTATATCTTATGGACATGAAAGTATTTTAACAAAATGCAAGCAGTGTTACAACTTCTGTGTCATTCTGGTCTTACTAGCATCTAAATAAACAGAACATGTATTATTATTTTTGCTGTAGAAGCTTAGCCTTTTGGAGAATTTTATATTACTTTAAATTCTTTATTGCAACTGTATGTGATTTGGGCCACATCCTCTCTATACCTCTCAAGAATTGCACAGAAATTTTCTCTGGTCATATGAATGCAACATGCATCATGTCATAGAACAGTGGTTCTCAGGTAGGTGTGGTTTTGTCCCCCAGGGGACATTTGGCAATGTCTGGAGACATTTTTGGCTGTCCAGTTGGGTGGAGTGGTGTTTCTGGTATTTAGTGGGTAGAGACCAGAGATGATGTTAATCATCCCACAACACACAGGACAGCTTTTTGTGCTAAGAATCATCTGGCCCAAAATGTCAGTGGTGCCCATTGGAGAATCTTTGATGTAGGTAATCTATGGAATCTATTCTTGTTCTTAAATTCTTTTATTCTTTCATTTTAAAATTAGGATAAAGAATAAGCATTGAGCTTATGAACCAAGTCCTATCACCATTATGAAATATATATAACAGGTTCTCATGTTTTCTTTTCTTTTAAAAAATAAGTCCATCTTTTCAGGTAAATTTTTATTTTCTGGTGAGAATTTTCCTTTTCTTCTTTGTAATATTCCTCTGAAATGTCTCTAATTATCCATGTCTAAATATCCAAATAATTCAAACCCACACCTAGACATAATACCTTATTAGCTCTTGCTGGAATGCTAGGGGACTGGCTGTATGAATAAAAATAGGTAAGAATAAGATCTTAACAAGCTATGATATAAAGGGAGGTTTTGTGCAGGTAGGGGTGAGGGATAACCCAAAGCAAGGGTACCATTAAGTGCTGTTGATCTTTGAAAAAAAAAAAAAATCAACAATGTACACATTGAGCTGGTTGAGGGTGACCACACCTGAGTAAACTCTTTATGCTGTTTAAGGACAGGAAGAAATGGTAAAGTGGCAAACCATACTTTGTCCACAAACCAGGTACAAAGGTTGGTATGATAATGATGCCTCACATATGCTGTGTGTCTTTTTGGGATAAGGAGTGTGTCCTTCTGTTGTGAAAGCATCAAGCCTCTGTAAGGTCTCGACAAAGCATCTTTCATAAAAACTGGAGAATTCAGGCAGTGGAAAGCAAACATAACTGTCAGTTTCAGAAAACTGGATGGACCATTCTTTCTCTAGAGTAAAAAAGTCAGCAACCTTGTGTTACTCTCCTGTCTCCATTCCTCTAGCAGAGTGGCAGCTATAAAACACACCCTGATTCTACACTGTCCCAACTTCAGTTTGCCAAACCAATAAGCAAGTTGCTATTATAATATCTATGATTCTTTCTACCAGGAAATGATGTCTCTTTGAATGAAAAAAAAAAAAGAATCAGGTTTAGAGTAACACCATCAACAAATACATTAATTGGGCCATTTCATATTAGTGGTTACATATTTTCAGTCAAAAATAGGAGTACCTACGATATAAATAATACATTTTTAGTTTTCTAGCCAATAAAATCTTTATAAATGTTTTTAATTAGAGTTTGATTATTTACATTCAGATTGCCAAAGCAAAATCATCTCTTTCATTAAGGTTGGTTCTGCATCTGTGTGAATTTAGGATTGTCATTTTAAAGAAGCTCTGGCCTGTTTGTATTTTAAATCAGTTTCTCAAGTCATAATTTTTTCCTATAGTTATGGTTTGCAGCCACCTGGACCTTATAAATACTTCTTACGGAGGACACTTTCTGATAGATCTTAGTCTAGTTAGATATTCGGTCTACTTTGTCTCTGTCTGGCAAATAACTCTTGAGTTAATCACAGCGACCACCTACTTCTGAATTCTTGCTTCATTCATTACATCCACTACTCCTTAAAACTGGGACCTAAAAGGAAAATAATGAAAGTAAATTGAATAGGATTTCTCTATCAAATTGTTAGCAGGAAAACTAGAATCACCTCAGAAATGCATTGATCTTCACATCAGAAAGGGAAAATGTTAAAGATTTTTCCCCTGTACTTAAGATTTTCTTATTCTAATCTGAAGGCTATCAGCAGAGTTTGAAACTACATTTGAGTAGTTGACTGCAACTATGTTTTCTCTCAGTAACAGTAGGAGAAGGGTTAACATTTTGTTAAAACATATATATGGTAGCGCTACATGTCCTTTGCACCCTGTCCCCTCATACTTGATACCTAGTTGCCATAAATTTTACTGTTTACCCATCCCTTTCTCTATTTGTGGATCTATACACACAAATGCAGTTATATTTCATTAATTATATGATTTTCTGATTTGTGTATTATAAGCATGTACTGTGGTTTGACATGTTTCAACACCTTATTAACTTGAGAATTCTTTCAGATAAGTTTAGGGGGTTTAAATTTCCTTAATTTTCTCACTTTATTCAAACAACTTAAAATGTAGACATCACATATAGGAATAGATTTTAGAATTCTCCAACACTTAATTTCAGCTCATTCATTTAAAGTAATGAGGTAACAGTCTACTTTATGGAAGGATATGAGAGTAAATGAATTTTCTGTTTCCTCTACTTAAAAATCAATTCTGTTTTCAAAAATAGCATTTTATTTCTTAGAAACATTTTGTGCCATTGCCATTACTGTAATGAGGAGTTAACTAAGTTGAAAAGAAAGATAATAGTCCTCAAATTTCTTTTCTACTCCATAGATTATGACTGAGACATTTTGATAGGGGGAATAAAACTTCATTTAAATTGCCGTTTAGGTTTTTTCATAGCTAATCTTATTAGACCATCTTTTAGTAGCATTATCTTTTATATTGAGTTAAGCTTCAGCAAATCTCTATCATAAGTAAACTGTAAATGTACACCTTCTGTAAGACTCCAGAATAAATAATAGTATGTCGCTAAAGCCTTATTTTAAGCACTAAAGTTCTTTAAAATTACCACAATAGAGTGGGATACATTGGAATCAAGTTTTAATGATCTCAATGGGGAGGAAATACTTTTTAGATATAAGATGCAACTCAAATGCAGATCCCTGTGGGTTTCTAAATTTAGATTGCTACATATGACAGATGCTTTGGAATTAAATTTGCATTAGAATAGTTCAAAATGCAGCTGCTTCTGGCAAATTCAGACCCGGAAAACTGAGCCATCCACTATTAACTGACTTTTAAAAATTCCAGCAAAAACAATATGAGTCCATAAATCATAGCACAGCTGAAATAAGTTACATTCCACTCCTATCAAATGTTTTTAAATCCAAAGGTACGTAAAAGTTGAAAGTTTTAACCTCATCCACTTCAAGCAGAAATATCTTCTTGGAAATTGATGATAGATAGTATTGGATATTCACTGAGCATGACAGTCTTACCTTATTCTAGTGGTGTGATTCTGTAGTGAGAAACCAACATGTAAGTTTCTATTAGGAATCTACCAGGTATCTACTGTGCAAAATTTAAAGGATTATTAAGCATTATCTTTCCCCAAAAGGAACAGAAATCCAATATTTAAAATGAAGCCTATTTTAAATATAAGACAACAAACATAACATGTAGTGCGTGACCACTGTAGGCCAGGACATTTATGAAGGACTAAAGCACAGAAAAAATGGTTCAGCTAGACGATCATTGACATCTGTTTCTTCTAACACAGAATGTCTTCATTCAAGGAAATCTCATTCCTTGTTTAGTTTTCCTTGTATGTTTTGTCTTCCGATAACAAGACTATGTCTTAATCTATTCTTTTGCTCACTCAAAGTACATGTTAAGTAAACTTTTCTAAATATAAATGATTAAAACACTTTGTAAATGAGCAAGTACTGACAAAATTTCACAGTTCTGCAGACTCATTTTTATCTAGATAGTTAGGGAACACATTCCAAAGGAAATTAGAATTGTATTATTAGCAAGAAAGCTGTGTATATCCTGGATTTCTTGGTTTATATGCTTCCTGAGACACGAAGATAGGGAGAATAGAAGAGGTGGTTCATTGGCATGAGGAAAAGGGTGGGGTCACAGAATTTAGTTTGGGATGTATTGGGTTTCAGTTGTTCCTCCAGTGTCCAAGAATATATGTCTAGAGGGAACTAGGTACTTATTGCTGTGGAGTACATGTGTGGCATGTGGTTTTAGCCTTGAGAGAATGCAAGGTGAATTCAGTTTTAGTGTTAAACATTAGAGAGCTGAGCATAGAGTGGATAGAAGGGAGATGGATGTATCAAGTGGTGTCCCATGTGTGAATGAACAGTCAGAAAGGTTAAAGGAGAACAAGGACAAAACAATGTCATGGAAATCATCAGAGTAAGTTTTAGGAAAATGAGTGCTAATAGTGTCAAATGGAGCACAAGGTCAAGAAAGGCACCTGAACATGTATTGTTATTGTGGTGGTGAACCATTACTTGTAAGAAAAGTGTCTGAGTACAGAAGACAGAATTCAGTGTTAGATATGAAGAGACCTCAATTGTAATTCTAGGATAGTTGCTTTCTAAGCTTGTCACAAGACCTTTGTGAGCCAGAATTTTCTCACTTATAAAATGAGCTCATATAATATGTGCTCCCTACTTTAGAAAGTTTCATGAGAATCACATGAGATGAAATATGTGAACATTTTGAAAAGTCTAAAGTGTTTTCTGTGTGTTTATTAAGAGTATGCTAAAACCCACACTGTAATTTAATAGAAAAGAGGTATTACATTTAGTATACAAAATTTCGTTTCAGGAACAGTTCTTTGTAATTCAATGTAATAATAAACAGAAAAACTGTTCTCCTTTTTACAATTTGCTGTCACTAAAATGGCATGGACTCTCTGGCACTTTTCTAGGCAGTCCTCTAACAGTAATGACATTTGCAATTTTGCTACTTATGGAGAATCTTGTTAGAAGGATATCAGCAGGCTACTAGTTCTATTAAACATTGCTTCAATACAAGTAGCATAAAGGAAAATAGACTTGGAATGGCTGAGTAGGGGGTACATATTTGGCTTTTATTAAGAAATAGATTATTTGAAAGCAGGTATTTTGTCTGGCTTGGTTTCTCTTCAGTTGTACAACTGAATTTTACTAAAATAGATTTTTAGTGAATGTCATATAATGAGTGCAATACATCAGGAATTCTTCCTCCAAATTACAAAGAATAATATGTGTTCTTTACTCTCTATCAAACAAAGGAAAATATGCATACCTTTTAATTTGGAAGAAATTTTAGATGTGGTGCATATATTGCCAAATATCGTTTGGTTGTGACATATTTTTAAGAGGATGTCTCTTGTGGAAAATGTCCCTTTGCCATCTTCAGCTCTTGAGCATATGGGCAGGGGTGGAGCATGGAATAAGGAACTTTTTCAGATGATGTACATGCCTGAGGACATAGTCTTTGCCAGCAAAAGAAGAGATACACATAGAGACCATGAAAAATAGACCCATTGGTTGTATATCTCCCTTGTCATTACTCAGATCATATATAAGAGAGATTAAGAGATAACAGATAGCAATAGTTCATAGTTACTGTGCACTTACTGCATGCTAGATGCTGGGCTGAATGCTTTCCATAGAGCATCTCATTTCCTCTTTCTAGTAGCCTTAGGAGCTACTAATTAGTACTTACAAGGCCTTTTACCAATAGAGAGATTAGGATATGGAGACATAATATTACTCCCCCAGGGGAACCTGCTGGTAAATGGAGGAGCAGGGATTAGAGTGAAGATCTTCAAATCCAGGCCATATTCTCACCTAAACTAGTTACTATACTGAAATCAAAGATAAATCAGATTCAGTTTCTTTATTCTTAAATATTCAGTCTAATTATCAGACCTTTGGAAGGATACTTCTCTCTGTATTGATTACTACAGACCTCTGTATACAGAGAAAAATGGTGTCTGTCCTTCATTAATAAGCAAGCAATTACATTCTTCTTGCTATATGCCAAGCACTGATCTAAACATCTCACATACCAAGTCCACTGGGTGAGTACTATGTGGATCCCCCATTTTGCAGTAAGGCAGCTGAGATTTAGAGATTACTGCCCAGGATCCAGGGGAGGATAAGACTGTCATGCAAACCCAGGCAGTCCAGCTCGAGAGAGTGCTCTTGGTCGTTGTTCTCTGTCAGCTCTCACATCGTTTGGGGAGGAAAATCCAAAGCACACATTGTTTTAAAAAGCAAATATGAAATGATTATGTATTTAGGAGCTAAATTATGGAATAAATATTACTTTTTATGTATTCAAGGGCTGTACTCTATTCCATCTTAGAGTTTAGAGACATGAATAACACGTATGAACTGAAGTAGTTACAAAAATCTCCATGGGTGAGTTGAGTATAGAAGTAGGGATAGAATTTATATACAAGCAAGCACATTGGAATTTCTCTCATGGTCATTCAAGTAATCAACTTGAGTCATGCTGTAGAAATAAAAATTGATTTTCCAAATAATATTATAATCAACTGAATCATAAATATTACATTTTAATATTTTATAGAGATGGGTAGGAGGAATCAAGTTTATTTAGCCCTTTAAAAGTTAAGAAAAGGAATTTAGACTTTTAACATTAGGAAAGTAAGACTTCAAATAGTAGAAAGGTGGGGCATTGAACCAGGGGAGTGATGTCATGAGATAGCATTTTGCATAATGTGAATCTGGAATCATATGCTGGAGCCATTAGGAAAGCAGGCAGAGAGTTACAGAATCCTGGAATCCAGGTATTAGGTAGAAAAGGCAGGGGTTAGAGTGATGACATTGAGAATGAAGTAGAATTGAACCCCAAAGAGAAATTCTGGAAGAACAATGGCTGAATTGCTAGCTGACTGAACATGAAGGATAAAGGGAGTTATATTTTAGAAATACACCCCCAAATTTGTTTCTCCCTGCCCTACTCTCTGTCTCTCACACTCTCTTCTTGTCTCTGTCATCTCTCCTCAGAACTCTCCCCTCTCCTCCATTTTATTGGTATTAGGAACCACTAGTTAAGGAAAAATGACATTAGCAAATAGTTTAAGAACTTTTTATGGTGTCAGTTTTATTGTCTGGGTCAATACGTTTGTTGTCTTTAAATAAATTTGGCCATTCTGTTTCTTACATGTGACTTCTAAGGGCTTTCCTAATTAATAACAAAATTATAGCACAATTTAACTAATAATTGTATATATATTATACAAATAATAATTGTATATATATTATACAAATAATAATTGTATAATATATTATAATAATAATAACTAATAAGGTTTTTTTTCTTACCCACATTGTTAACTTTAAAGACTCCTCACTGAACTCCAACCAAGCCTTCTTATCCTAGCAGTCAACAAGAAAAGAGAGAGGGCTTTATGATTCTTTAGCGATAGCAGTATGCTAGAATTTGATTATAATGAAAGACAAAGAAGGTTGTAAATGAAATTGTACCTATTAGGATACATTTCAGAATCTTTCTCTGAAAGAATTAGTGCTCTGGGGAATGCATCAAATCTTCAGGTCTGTTACACTTGAAAAAAAAATTAGATTTCCCAAGTTGTTTACTGAATGGCTTCTTTTAGTACATTATATGCTATAGCTGGTTTCTTTTCCAATTAAAAACAAATATACATAACATATCCTATTGTATTTCTTTCTTTTTAAAATTCTTACTGCATGGAAGTATTCCATACTTAGTAACTTGTATTACACCATGCCTAGGATTTATAGCATGGACCATATGACATGTGATATCATTCTTTTTGATTGGATCAGAAGGATCCAGTAGATAATTGGATAACTATAGCAAAAGGTGGAGCCAGAAAGACTTCTGTGGCTTTAGAAATAGTAGCATTCTTGAAGTTAAGAGCTAGGTAAATTTGACATCTAGAAAGGTCAGTGTACTATGAAAGAACTATGTATGTAGTTGACCAGATTCCAAGAAAGAAAAAAGCCCAAAGACAGCATGGAGACAGGAGTTCTGGCTAGAATCTCAAGTTGTAAAGCAGAGATCTCACTGCAAACACCTGAATAGCAGATATTTGAACTCTAGCTAATATGGGACATGCAGGGCATGAAATTGTATTCTAACAAACTAGAGTAGAACTCAAATCTGGACAGGGTCTGGACAGCCAGTACAGTGGGCACTGCTGGCATGTACTTTGTACTGAATCAGGTTTTCTGGAGCAAGGGATCTTAATAAGCTTTCTGCCAGGATGATGTAAAGGCAGTGAAAATATGAAAGTGAAGTACCACAAAGTTGGGAGACCAAGCAGTACTGGGAAAGCTGGGAAAAGTAAATTATTAGAAGCTATTTAATTCAACTTTAGTTTATTATACACTGAGGCATACACGCAGTGACCCCCAAAGTATGTAGTTTGATTTTGTCCTTTAAGTGGGGGTAATTTTTCTACTTATTTTAATATTTTGAGACCAGACAGAAATTTAGTTTTGTGAGAGCTTTTAGAGATTCTTTTAAGTATTTAATATTTATCGTAAAACTTCATATTGCAAAGTTCTTTTGGTTCTTCCCTCTTCTCAAATCCTTCCTCCTGAGTCTCTTAATAGTGTGTGCTTCAAGATTTAGCTAATATACTCACTTCCATATGATGATGACTAAAATAAATTTTAACAAATATACACCCAAAGATATTTTTTCCCTAAGCCTTTTTTCCTCTTTGACCTATAAATGAATGTTTACTTAGACACTGGACATACGGTTATTCTGTATTGGTAAAATTGGAAAAGTTAATTAATTTGAACAAAAATATAAATGAAAAGTACAATCAGAAGATCTGAATGGAATATGTTTAGCTCAAGCAATATGTATTATCTATATCTCACAACTTGATTATAACTGTTTTTTTTTATGCTTTACCTATTTCCAAACCAGCAATATCATAAATGCCTTTCTCCACTTTCCTGTTCTAAATCAGCTGAATCACTAAGTCTACCTGATATTTTCTTAATTGCTTACCATACTTCTGTTAGGAAATATAAGCATTGTTTGCTAGTCCATGCTTAGCAATTTGTTTCCAACACTGCACTGCAAGTCAGAGACCATCTCTATCTGGTTTAATATCTATTACTAGCATCAAGTGCATATTAGCCCCTCAATCATCGTGAATAAATGATCAAATGGATGTAATTTGAATTTCACTGAATACTAGTTTTACATATGCATATTTTTTCTTGACTTTCAGTTGTATTAAAATGTCTTCTTTCAAATGTTTTAATTAGAAAAGTATTTTTAATTTAAATAGAAGTTATTTAGCTATAAATTAACATTTAAAAATTTTTCTTTTCTATGGGGTTGAATATTAAGAGATTATGACAGACAAATTTTAGGGAGGTGTTTATCAGAAATTATTTTAAAGTCACAAACTCCTTGAGAAGGATCTATTTTAGTATGACAGTGTAATTAAAAGAATTATCTGTGGCCAGTATGTATATCAGGAAAACTGTTAGTTTGATAATTACCTTTGTGTATTTGTGGCTAGGATCAGTGATGTAATTAGTCCTGGGGAATTTTGCTCCCAGGTAGTCATTCCATTTTCACTTTTGAGTTAGAAGAAACTATTTGCATTTTTAAAAAACTTTTGTTTTGTTTTCTTATGCTAATTGTAATTGTAAACATCTGTGTATTATTTGCTGTATACGTAAAGGTTTTTCCCAAACCAAGGGATTGTTAGGATTAAAAGTTCTTTCTGAAAGCATTCAAGTAATTTGTAAATTTCAGAAACAATGCATGAATGTTTAAAAGTTACATCACCTAATGCCAGGATATTGCTACAGTTCCTTCTCCTGATATGGTGTCTGGCCCCACATCTTTTATGGACGTTATATGAGAACCACAACATTCTGCAGGATAGGTGTCATGACTCCTGCTTTACAGGAAAAACAGGAATTGACACCACAGTGACCATGTCATGGCTCTTTGGCTTTAGGTTCCCTTTCTTTCCACTTTTCTTCAGTTCTCAAATTTAGGCATTTGAAAATTTTCTGGATTTCAAGGAGAAAGTTTAATAGAGATATAATGGTAAATTGGTAGATGATAAATTTATACAAATAGAAATTGGGGGTCTTACCAAAAAGTTTTTTTCTAAAGTAGAAATAGTTGAAATGGTTTCTAAGTATGGGACATGGACAGTATTGCACATGAAATATAAATGTTGTGAAATCCTCTACCTTAGCAGCTTTGCCTTTTCCCCTTACCTGTTTCATAATGTGCAGGAATTTCTCCAGTGCCTTATTTAAGAATTCCCAGATTCTTGAGTCAAATATTGGAAGAGGTTTCCCTTTTCACCTGTATATTTGCATTGTTTATGAAGTGCTGTTCAAACAATATAATACAAGTTGATTATGTAACTTTAAATTTCCTAGTAGCCATATTAAAAATATACATAAATATACATATGTATATGAAGAAACAGGTGGTTAATTTTACTAATGCAGTTTATTGAAACTCACATATCCAAAATATTATCATTACAACCTGTAATCAATATTAGAAAATTGTGATTTTTTTTTACCCTCTTTTGGTACTAAGTCTTCAAATCCAGTTTGCATTTTTTACTTGGATTACATCTCAATTGAGCCTAACCAGTTTAGGGTTCAAGTGTTCATTAAGACACTCACTAAGTGGACAGTATAGACAGGCCTATTTATTATAAACAGATTTAAATAGATTTAGTCACAGGTCTATGACTTGCCAACACTCCCCTGACACATGGTGTTCCCAGAAACTAACCTTATGCATCTTAATGATAGGGAGCAAGTTATTACTTTTTATTATCAAAACTGAAAAGATAGAAATGTTTTATATTCTATTCTAAATAAATAAAAAATGTGCCTAACTTACAAAAGTAATGTTGTACTTTACAGAGAGGAAGTCCTTGGAAAGTATCAAAGAGGGAATCTTGAAAATCAAAGAAGAACCATCTAAAATACTGTCTGGAAATAAATTTCAAGACCGTTATTTTGTTTTACGAGATGGCTGTCTCTTTCTTTACAAGGATCTGAAGGTATTTGTATGAGTAGTATTTGACCATGTATATATTTTTGTGTGGTTATTTTTGTATGAGTATATTTTATACCTCTCCCATATACCTCTCTTTACAACCTGTCCTGGAAGTCAAGGCCTATCATAAATAAAAAATGCATAGTAAGCTGATGAGCTCTCTCAGCCTCTGGGAGATGACATTAATACACTCAGCAACACAGTGAACAACTTCATGTGGCCTTTCTGAGCACCTCACATTTTTTAGCGCCAAGATAGGACTTAAGTCCTAAAGAAAACTCTAATATGTGTTTTATAAAGTAGCATACAAATCACCATCTTAGTAAATAAAAGTAAGAGAGAATGTGTTATACCCTAAGGCAAAGTGGCTTGATTTTAGCTAATAGAAACTAATAAAATATGGAATAAAAAGGCAAAACTCAAATATTAGAATAAATCTGATTAATATATTTCCTATATGTTCGAGTTAACTGACTTGTAATATATTTATATATTGAATCTTACTGATGTATCCCTATAAGTTTGAATTCCCTAAAAGCTTCTGTTAAAGAACTATGGAATGGAGAGGGGAAGTAGAAACGAAAAAGAAGGAGTAGATAATGATACGTGAATAATGATACATAAGAATAGTGAATTTAGCATCAGAAATATCTCAAATCTGCTTAGTTGGTTGTGTGAATAAGTAGCGTAAACTCTCAGCCTCAATTTCTGCATATATAATGGTGATAGTGTGAGTTTTGCATGCCTGATTGCTTTATGCTTAAATAAGAATATATGTAAGTTATTCTTGAACTGTGAAGCATTATATATTATACTTATATATTATTGTTAGATATATTACATATATTATATGGATAGTAATAGTAGCATGTTCATCAAAAGATCCCACTAAGAATATGTATAGGCAAGTCCCAGACTGAGAAAAATATATTCATCATCCATTTATCTGAAAAGGATCCATACATATCCAAAATATAAAGAACTCTAAAGTCAACAATAAAAAGGCAACCCAATATAAACTGAGGCAAAGTATTGAACAGACAGTGTACAAAGGACAATGTAAGCAGTCTGATAAACCATTGAGCCAAAAGTGCTCAATATCATTTGTTGTCAGGGACACACAAATTAAAACCACAAGATACTATCTTACAACCCAGTAAGCTTGATTTTTAGGTCTGACTAAAAAGCACTAGAGTGACAACACCTGATGCTGATAAGGATGTTGATTAACTGAAACCCTCACAAATTACCGGTGAAAGGGTAAAATCACACGATCACTGTGTAGAAAAACTGTTTGGGAGTTTTCTAAATAAAGTTATTCATACAGCTACCCCATGACCCAGAAATTCTATTCCTAGGTAATATGGCCACAAAAGCAACTGTTCAAGAATGTTTCTAAACAGCTTTATTCATAAAAGCTCAAACCTGGAGACATTCCAAATGTCCATCAATAGGAGAATGATACATTTATAAAATGGACTACTACTCAGCAATAAAAATGAATGAATGCAACAGTTTGGATGAATCTCACATCCTTGTTGAGCAAGAGAATCAACACAAAAATGGTACTATATTAGTCTGTCCATAAGGAGGCTAAGACAGGATAAAACATTTATGGATAGAAGTCAGAAGCTGCTTGCCTAAGGTGTGGCGAAAGGTTGCTGCAGAAGTGAGGAGATAAGTCAGTATGGTCCTTTCTGTGTTAATAGAAATAAGTGTTCTCTATCCATTTTTGGGTGGTAATTACATGGGTGTATACAGTAACATCTGTACTCTCTTGAGATTCAAGCAATACCTACACAATTATTTTAAATGTAGAGTGACAGCAGGATGTAAAGACACTTTTCCAAATTGAATTACAGAATTTACTTGAGTAAACATTGCTCACATACATCAAGCGTGTGGCACTTCACTGTATTCTGTTGTGGAGATGTACAGAGAAAGACCAGACTGCTGACATCTGTTAACATGTGATGAAAAAACAATTGTTAGGCAACTTTCCAAAGCCCTGTGGCTTCATTTTGTTGTGGCCTCTTTCGAGTTCTCCATGTGCTTTGACCACTTTGACTCTATGTCTCTCCAGCAGGGAAACCTCCACATGGGTGTAATTAAATCTTAGTAGCATTCCCACTTTGTGTAACACCTTATGTTCACTTTCTTCAAGGACAGTGCAGTGTCCAGCGGGGAGCTAGCTGGACAGCATTGAATTCTGCAGCCCTTATCCCTATTGAAAAAGCTGTATTATACTGTACTTGAACTCCCATCTTGTCAGTCCATCTGACAGACCCAGCAGGGAGTGTGTCTGGGTATCAAGTGATTGTTAGTATTTATTTATTTTTATTTTTTTTGTGAGGGCATCTCTCATATTTATTGATGAAATCGTTGTTAACAACAATAAAATTCTGTATAGGGGAGTCAATGCTCAATGCACAATCATTAATCCACCCCAAGCCTAATTTTCATCAGTCTCCAAACTTCAGAAGCATAACGAACAAGTTCTTACATGGAGAACAAATTCTTACATAGTGAATAAGTTACATGGTGAACAGTACAAGGGCAGTCATCACAGAAACTTTCGGTTTTGCTCATGCATTATGAACTATAAACAGTCAGTTCAAATATGAATTCTCATTTGATTTTTATACTTGATTTATATGTGGATACCACATTTCTCTCTTTATTAATATTATTTTTAATAAAATGCTGAAGTGGTAGGTAGATACAAGATAAAGGTAGAAAACATAGTTTAGTGTTGTAAGAGAGCAAATGTAGATGATCAGGTGTGTGCCTGTAGACTATGTGTTAATACAAGCTAGGCAAGGGCAATAAAACATCCACGTATGTAGATTTCTCTTAGAACAGGGGGGGTGAGGTTCTAAGCCTCACCTCTGTTGATCCCCAATTTCTCACCTGATGGCCCCCCTGCGACTGTGCCTGTCTTAGGTTGTTCCTCCCTTGAGGAATCTTACCCGTCTCTGGCTAACCAGTCATCTTCCGGGGCCATACAGGGAAATGTAAAGTTTGTAAGTGAGAGAGAAGCCTTATTGTTTGAAAAGGTTAGCTTTTTACTTCTTTGCATATTTATGCCCTGTGGCTTCTATGCCCAGCATTTGTCTTGAGGTATCTTTACCAGTTGGAAGAATTATGATACTCGGTAAATTTGATATGAGGCACAAATTCTATTTAAGGGTTGTAGTTAGGAAGGAAGAAGAGAAGGTATAGAAGTAGCAGGTTGAAGAAAACATGGGAAGATTGATTATTTCTTTGACATATCTTCTTGTAGAGTAACTTCAGCATGTATAGGTTTTAAACTACTAATTAAATTGTGCACACACATTAACATAATAGGAGTACAGTTACATAACCAAAGCATACCTGTAATTACCAGCCATCTCCAGTGAAACCAAGAAAACCAGTTAGGCACCTTAGGCATTTGTGAAAACTTATCTATGATATGGTGGATATTGTCCAACTGAACTTGAACAGTCTGAGAGAAATCAGACAAATTAAAACAACCCATTCCTGGTGACTGTTCACATCCCATATGTTCTTTTAACAGTAAATAGTCTGTAGTTGTAAGATTTTGGAGCGCTACAGTTTGCACTTCTCCTAATTCTTGGTTGAGTTCCAACAGTATAGATCCAGTCAAATTTGTTGTTTTACTGTATGCACAGGCCAGCTTAGGTATCCCCTTCTTCATTCCCATGACAAGTCCAGGAACTGGTGGGATGAGTGCATCTACACCTGTAACAGTGTGTGGATCTTTGTTGGGGTTTTTTGATGATCATCTTCTGGCATGAGTCTTCCAGAGAGTGCTGATGTTGGAAGTTCTTTTTCATATCGTATCTTAGTTCATTTTCAGGGTAGCCAAATTAGGTTTTGATCCTCTCTATAAACACAAACAGGCCCTTTGCCTACACTTTTATATGCCCTTTATACCCTTGTGTAGAACTCATTGGAGATCACCACACAGGAACTGCCTTTTTTTTTTTTTTTTGGTATCATTAATCTACTCTTACATGACGAATATTATGTTTACTAGGCCCTCCCCTATAGCAGGTCCGCCCTATAAACCCCTTTACAGTCACTGTCCATCAGCATAGCAAAATGTTGTAGAATCACTACTTGCCTTCTCTGTGTTGTACAGCCCTCCCTTTTCTCCCACCCCGCCCATGCATGCTAATCTTAATACCCCCCTTCTTCTTCCCCCACCTTATCTCTCCCTACCCACCCATCCTCCCCAGTCCCTTTCCCTTTGGTACCTGTTAGTCCATTCTTGAGTTCTGTGATTCTGCTGCTGTTTTGTTCCTTCAGTTTTTCCTTTGTACTTATATTATGCAGATGAGTGAAATCATTTGGTATTTCTCTTTCTCCGCTTGGCTTCTTTCCCTGAGCATAATACCCTCCAGCTCCATCCATGTTGCTGCAAATGGTAGGATTTGCCCTTTTCTTATGGCTGAGTAGTATTCCATTGTGTATATGTACCACATCTTCTTTATCCATTCATCTATCGATGGACATTTAGGTTGCTTCCAATTCTTGGCTATTGTAAATAGTGATGCGATAAACATAGGGGCGAACTGGTCTTTCTCAAACTTGATTGCTGCATTCTTAGGGTAAATTCCTAGGAGGGCAATTCCTGGGTCAAATGGTAAGTCTGTTTTGAGCATTTTGATGTACCTCCATACTGCTTTCCACAATGGTTGAACTAATTTACATTCCCACCAGCAGTGTAGGAGGGTTCCCCTTTCTCCACAGCCTTGCCAACATTTGTTGTTGTTTGTCTTTTGGATGGCAGCCATCCTTACTGGTGTGAGGTGATACCTCATTGTAGTTTTAATTTGCATTTCTCTGATAATTAGCGATGTGGAGCATCTTTTCATGTGTCTGTTGGCCATCTGTATTTCTTTTTTGGAGTACCGTCTGTTCAGTTCCTCTGCCCATTTTTTTATTGGGTTATTTGTTTTGTGTTTGTTGAGGCATGTGAGCTCTTTATAGATTCTGGACTTCAAGCCTTTATCGGATCTGTCATTTTCAAATATATTCTCCCTTACTGCAGGGTTCCTTTTTGTTCTGTTGATGGTGACTTTTGCTATACGTAAGCTTTTCAGCTTAATGTAGTCCCACTTGTTCATTTTTGCTGTTGTTTTCCTTGCCTGGGGAGATATGTTCAAGAAGAGGTCATTCATGTTTATGTCTAAGAGGTTTTTGCCTATGTTTTTTTCCAGGAGTTTAATGGTTTCATGACTTACATTCAGGTCTTTGATCCATTTTGAGTTTACTTTTGTATATGGGGTTAGACAATGGTCCAGTTTCATTCTCCTACATGTAGCTGTCCAGTTTTGCCAGCACCATCTGTTGAAGAGACTGTCATTTCGCCATTGTATGTCCATGGCTCCTTTATCAAATATTAATTGACCATATATGTCTGGGTTAATGTCTGGATTCTCTAGTCTGTTCCATTGGTCTGTGGCTCTGTTCTTGTGCCAGTACTAAATTGTCTTGATTACTATGGCTTTATAGTAGAGCTTGAAGTTGGGAGTGAGATTCCCCCCTACTTTATTCTTCTTTCTCAGGTTTGCTTTGGCTATTCGGGGTCTTTGGTGTTTCCATATGAATTTTTGAATTATTTGTTCCAGTTCATTGAAGAATGTTGCTGGTAGTTTCATTGGGATTGCATCAAATCTGTATATTGCTTTGGGCAGGATGGCCATTTTGACGATATTAATTCTTCCTAGCCACGAGCATGGGATGCGTTTCCATCTGTTAGTGTCCCCTTTAATTTCTCCTAAGAGTGACTTGTAGTTTTCAGAGTATAAGTCTTTCACTTCCTTGGTTAGGTTTATTCCTAGGTATTTTATTTTTTTTGATGCAATTATGAATGGAGTTGTTTTCCTGATTTCTCTTTCTGTTGGTTCATTGTTAGTGTATAGGAAAGCCACAGATTTCTGTGTGTTGATTTTGTATGCTGCAACTTTGCTGTATTCCGACATCAGTTCTAGTAGTTTTGGGGTGGAGTCTTTAGGGTTTTTTATGTACAGTATCATGTCATCTGCAAATAGTGACAGTTTAACTTCTTCTTTACCAATCTGGATTCCTTGTATTTTTTTGTTTTGTCTGATTGCCATGGCTAGGACCTCCAGCACTATGTTAAATAACAGTGGGGAGAGTGGGCATCCCTGTGTAGTTCCCGATCTCTGAGGAAATGCGTTCAGCTTCTCGCTGTTCAGTACAATGTTGGCTGTAGGTTTATCATAGATGGCCTTTATTATGTTGAGGTACTTGCCCTCTATTCCCATTTTGTTGAGAATCTTTATCATGAATGGATGTTGAACTTTGTCAAATGCTTTTTCAGCATCTATGGAGATGATCATGTGGTTTTTGTCTTTCTTTTTGTTGATGTGATGGATGAAGTTGATGGACTTTCGAATGTTGTACCATCCTTGCATCCCTGGGATGAATCACACTTGGTCATGGTGTATGATCCTTTTGATGTATTTTTGAATTCAGTTTGCTAATATTTTGTTGAGTATTTTTGCATCTACGTTCATCAGGGATATTGGTCTGCAGTTTTCTTTTTTGGTGGGGTCTTTGCCTGGTTTTGGTATTAGGGTGATGTTAGCTTCATAGAATGAGTTTGGGAGTATCCCCTCCTCCTCTATTTTTTGGAAATCTTTAAGGAGAATGGGTATTATGTCTTCACTGTATGTTTGATAAAATTCCGAGGTAAATCCATCTGTCCCGAGGGTTTTGTTCTTTCGTAGTTCTTTGATTACCGCTTCAATTTCGTTGCTGGTAATTGGTCTGTTTAGATTCACTGTTTCTTTCTGGGTCAGTCTTGGAAGGTTGTATTTTTCTAGGAAGTTGTCCATTTTTCCTAGGTTTCCCAGCTTGCTAGCATATAGGTTTTCATAGTATTCTCTAATAATTCTATGTATTTCTGTGGGGTCCGTCGTGATTTTTCCTTTCTTGTTTCTGATACTGTTGATTTGTGTTGACTCTCTTTTCTTCTTAGTAAGTCTGGCTAGAGGCTTATCTATTTTGTTCATTTTCTCGAAGAACCAGCTCTTGGTTTCATTGATTTTTGCTATTGTTTTATTCTTCTCAATTTTATTTATTTCTTCTCTGATCTTTATTATGTCCCTCCTTCTGCTGACCTTAGGCCTCATTTGTTCTTCTTTTTCCAATTTCGATATTTATGACATTAGATCATTCATTTGGGATTGTTCTGCCTTTTTTAAATATGCTTGGATTGCTATATACTTTCCTCTTAAGACTGCTTTTGCTGTGTCCCACAGAAGTTGGGGCTTAGTGTTGTTGTTGTCATTTGTTTCCATATATTGCTGGATCTCCATTTTGATTTGGTCATTGTCCCATTTATTATTTGGGAGCGTGTTGTTAAGCCTCCATGTGTTTGTGAGCCTCTTTGCTTTCTTTGTACAGTTTATTTCTATTTTTATGCCTTTGTGGTCTGAAAAGTTGGTTGGTAGGATTTCAATCTTTTGGAATTTACTGAGGCTCTTTTTGTGGCCTAGTATGTGGTCTATTCTGGAGAATGTTCCATGTGCACTTGAGAAGAATGTGTGTCCTGTTGCTTTTGGATGTGGAGTTCTGTAGATGTCTATTAGGTCCATCTGCTCTACTGTGTTGTTCAGTGCTTCCGTGTCCTTACTTATTTTCTGCCCGGTGGATCTATCCTTTGGGGTGAGTGGTGTGTTGAAGTCTCCTAGAATGAATGCATTGCAGTCTATTTCCCCCTTTAGTTCTGTTAGTATTTGTTTCACATATGCTGGTGCTCCTGTGTTGGGTGCACATATATTTAGAATGGTTATATCCTCTTCTTGGGCCCAGCCCTTTATCATTATGCAGTTTCCTTCTTTTTCTCTTGTTACTTTCTTTGTTTTGAAGTCTATTTTGTGTGATATTAGTACTGCAACCCCTGCTTTCTTCTCACTGTTGTTTGCCTGAAATATGTTTTTCCATCCCTTGATTTTTAGTCTGTACATGTCTTGGGTTTGAGGTGAGTTTCTTTTAAGCAGCATATAGATGGGTCTTGCTTTTTTATCCATTCTCTTACTCTGTGTCTTTTGATTGGTTCATTCAGTCCATTTACATTTAGGGTGACTATTGAAAGATATGTACTTATTGCCATTGCAGGCTTTAAATTCGTGGTTACCAAAGGTTCAAGGTTAGCCTCTTTAGTATCTTACTGCCTAACTTAGCTCGCTTATTGAGCTGTTATATACACTGTCTGGAGATTCTTTTCTTCTCTCCCTTCTTATTCCTCCTCCTCCATTCTTCATATGTTGGGTGTTTTGTTCTGTGCTCTTTCTAGGAGTGCTCCCATCTAGAGCAATCCCTGTAAGATGTCCTGTAGAGGTGGTTTGTGGGAAGCAAATTCCCTCAGCTTTTGTTTGTCTGGGAATTGTTTAATCCCCCCATCATATTTAAATGATAGTCGTGCTGGATACAGTGTCCTTGGTTCAAGGCCCTTCTGTTTCATTGTATTAAATATATCATGCCATTCTCTTCTGGCCTGTAGGGTTCTGTCGAGAAGTCTGATGTTAGCCTGATGGGTGGTCCTTTATAGGTGACCTTTTTCTCTGTAGCTGCCTTTAAAACTCTTTCCTTGTCCTTGATCTTTGCCATTTTAATTATTATGTGTCTTGGTGTTGTCCTCCTTGGATCCTTTCTGTTGGGGGTTCTGTGTATTTCCGTGGTCTGTTCGATTATTTCCTCCCCCAGTTTGGGGAAGTTTTCAGCAATTATTTCTTCCAAGATATCCTTTTCATCCCTTTTCCTCTCTCTTCTTCTTCTGGTACCCTTGTAGTACAGATATTGTTCCTTTTGGATTGGTCACACAGTTCTCTTAATATTGTTTCATTCCTGTAGATCCTTTTATCTCTCTCTATGTCAGCTTCTATGCGTTCCTGTTCTCTGGTTTCAGTTCCATCAATGGCCTCTTGCATCCTATCCATTCTGCTCATAAACCCTTCCAGTGTTTGTTTCATTTCTGTAATCTCCTTTCTGGCTTCTGTGATCTCCCTCCGGACTTCATCCCATATCTCTTGCGTATTTCTCTGCATCTCTGTCAGCATGTTTATGAGTTTTATTTTGAATTCTTTTTCAGGAAGACTGGTTAGGTTTGTCTCCTTCTCTGGTGTCTCTGTGATCTTTGTCTGCCTGTTGTTTTGCCTTTTCATGGTGATAGGAATAGTTTGCAGAGCTGGAACGAGTGACGGCTGGAAGGACTTCCCTTCGTGTTGGTTTGTGGCCCTCCTCTCCTGGGAGAACAGTGACCTCTAGTGGCTTGTGCTGGGCAGCTGCGTGCAGACAGGGTTTCTACTTCCTGCCCGGCTGCTATGGAGTTAATCTCCGCTGTTGCTGTGGGCGTGGCGTGGCTCGGGCTGTTGCTCCAAAGTGGTGGAGTCACGTTGGAGGGGGAGCTGCTGGGAGGCTATTTATCTCTGTAAGGGGCCTCCCTGCTCCCTGCAGCCCAGGGGTTAGGGTGCCCAGAGATCCCCGGATTCCCTACCTCTGGGTTAAGTTTCCCGCCCTGCCCCTTTAAGACTTCCAAAAAGCACCCGCCAAAACAAAACAATGACCACAAAAAAGAAAAAAAAATTTTTTTTAATTTAAAAAATAAATAAATAAAAAATGGCCTCTCGTTTTTCTTTATTGTCCGGCGCCAGCCCCAGGCATCTGCTCACTGGTCTTGCTGCCCTGTTTCCCTAGTATTGGGGTCCCTATCCCTTTTAGACTTCCAAAAAGCGCTCGCCAAAACAGAACAGAAAAAAAAAAAATGGCCACTCGCTTTTCTTATGTCCTCCGGTGCCAGGCCTCCGGTACCCGCTCACCGTTCTTGCTGCCCTGTTTCCTTAGTATCCAGGGCCCCCTGGGCATGCACTGTGTCTGCACTCTGGCCCAGATGGCTGGGGCTGGGTGTTCGGCAGTCCTGGGCTCCGTCTCCCTCCCCCTCTGCCTATTCTTCTCCCGCCGGGAGCTGGGGGGAGGGGCGCTCGGGTCCCGCCGGGCCGGGGCTTGTATCTTACCCCCTTTACGAGGCACTGAGTTCTCACAGGTGTGGATGTGGTCTGGATATTGTCCTGTGTCCTCTGGTCTTTATTCTAGGAAGAGTTGTCTTTGTTATATTTTCAATGATATATGTGGTTTTCGGAGGAGATTTCCGCTGCTCTACTCATGCTGCCATCTTGTCTCCACCTTCGATTGTTAGTATTTATTATCATTTGTTATCATTCTTTAGTTTTTTTCAGTAGAGGAAGAGTTGAGTTTGCAGAAGTAATCCTGCAGCCCTTATCCCTATTCAAAATTTGGAGTTGTGTGAACTGAACACACCAGTTTAAAATACTTAAGGTTTGTGTTCATGAAAGTAAATTTCATGAACAGCTAATTATTCTATCTATCTAGAACTGAATCTGGTTGAATTTTGTTTGATTTTCTTTTATGGGCCACCCACCTTGATCTTCATTAGACTGACTTCCTTAATCTTTGCCCTTCTCTGTACATAATATGTTGGTTACGGGTCACTTTTGTAGTTTGAAATCTTCTTAGAGTATTTAAAAACCAACCTGAACTTTGTAGTCCCATTAAGGAACTGACACTTTGTGTAGCAACAGAAGTTTGCTAGAAACTAATAGCATTATTAATAATAATAGCAGTACAGTCAAAATAGCAACAAAAAACATTTGGGTGATTACTCTATGAAAAGCAGAGTTGTAATTTCATTTGGATTATCTTTTATCTATGAAATTGGTACTATTATTATTTCACTTTATCGATGAAGAAACAGAGCATAGCAAGATATTTTGTAGCTTGGCCAAGATGACATAGCCACTAAGTGACAGAGTCAGAATTCATTCCCAGGTGTCTGAGTTCAAAGGCTTTATGCAGGAACTTAACTAAAGAAACAATAATTTTGCATAATTTTAGCTTATTGTTTTTCCTGGCAGAATTGTACTTAAAGAGGATAAGTCTTTTTCCTTTCATTTAAACGGTACCAAATATTTTTGAATATGTCAATCCAGTTTTTTATGGTATTTCCACCCCCCAAGATGATGTAAATTTAAAATCTGCCACCAGGAAGCCTATTGATAGAGAAGTGACTTTTTTTTTTAGATGAATTGTTTTTGTAAGTGAGATAAGGAATCTCATAACCCTTAACAGAATATGTTTTATTTTAAGAGTTTGTATCTTTCTGAAAGGCTCAACCTGCTTAATCTAAGATAATTCATATAAACTGATAGTGACAACATTAAGATTTGGTGTGAAAGATTGTGTTTTATTTACATTTGAAATTAAGTTCCCCAGCTGTATTAAAGTATAAATGGCAAATAAAAATTGTACATATTTACATTGTGCAGCATGACGCTTTGACACACACATACATTGTGAAAGTTACTACAATCAAGCTAGTTAACATACCATTGCCTCACATAGTTCTTTGAGTTCCTTTTGTATGTGTGTGCTGAGAACATTTAAGATCTACTTTCATAGTAAATTTCATGTATATAACACAGTATTAAGTATAGTCACTGTGATGTACATTAGATTTCTACAACTTACTCCTTCTGTGTAATAAACTTTGTACCCTTTCACCAACATCTCCTGTTTTCCCTTCTCCCCTTCCCCTGGAAACCACCATTCTATTTCCTATGTCTATGAGTTTGACTGTTTTAATTCCAAATGTAAGTGAGATCATACAGTATTTGCCAGGAAGACAGGTGCTCTTTAAAGACCCTGAACATATTTTGTTGTTGACCACAGTGACCTCAGATTGTGACATTATAGTCTGATTATTAAAAGTGTTGGAAAGTTATATTTGTACATCTGTCAGGATAAATTAATTCAACTGATACTTTAATTTGTACATTAAGGCAAACATGACTTAATGGTTTTCCTTTAAACACAAACTACTATTATTTTCAATATGTCATTTTAATTGCTGGTTATCTTTTTCATTTGCTGGCCTGTTCCTTTTAGTATTGATGGTTGTGTCATTGGCTGTGTTAACTTTTCAGTGATTTTACAGTAAATAATCAATAGTAAAAATACTCCTAACTTACTTGAATAAAGATTTGGTTCTGATTTCAACACTTGCTGTTAATATATGTGTTCTGGTATATATTAGAAAATGATTAACTGAGAAGGGAGTAGAAATTACAAATTGGGAAGTATATTTGAAGAGACTGTGTTAATTAGAGGTAATGTATGAATACTCATTAACAACAAATAACAGTAATACACAGGGGAAGATAGGTTTTGTTTTGTAAGTTTTCCCTGCACAGAAAATGTTAATTAAAATGTTTTTAGACTTGATTTACATAAAAGGTGAGAAGTTTCAAAGAATATTACCATTATACTGTTAATGATATGAAAAAAGTAAATGGGTAAGGGGGCTATTAAAAGTTGCATGCACTAATAAGCAAATTCCTTTTAGCCAGAAGAATAAGTTTTTAAGCACACTAATGTAATTGGCTTAGTTAAAAATTTCATTTTGAAATATAGTGCCTGAAGCAACAATTACAGATTCATAACACTCCAGTATATTGAACTCTTTGAAGAAATTCTCCAGAATATGCACATACCAAAAGAGAGAGTTATATAAAGTTCTCTTGCCAAATGAGATTTCTTTTTTTAGAACTTCCATTAGGATCCATGTAGTTTCTCTTTATGCATATTCAGTTTAAAGGTTGAAACTTTCCACTATTAATGATCTCCTCTCAAATTGTTATTTGTGTTCATTTTAGACAGGATCTCAATCTATTACCAAAACTACTACAAAATGTAGACAGTCCTGGACTTGGCAATGGCCCATATAAATGCGGACTGCCTAGTTCAAGCACAGTGCTTCTCATTCTCAAATATGCAAGTCCCATCTTGCCTTAACTGCTAGAATTGTTGCCTGTCACCCTACCCTTCTGCCTTAGGACCGTGTCCAAGACAACAGCATCTATGATGAGAGACATTAACCTCAGCTGTAATCAATCTGACTTCACCTCTGACAAAGGTGGCCAGGAGGCTCCTCTACTGTGTACATTAAAGTTCTCTCCTTGACTCTCTGTGGGCTCTTTACTGCCTCACAAGCTACCTCACTATTCCATATTAGAAACTTCATATTCCTTAAGATTCAATAAAGTTGCAAGCTAAAAAAATCAATACCCCAAGAAATCAGTCCTCAGTTGAGTAAGAAGACAACACATATAAATTATCAGAAAATGACCTGAACAAGTAGAAGAAAACTATAGAGCTTTATTAATGATGGAAATAAAACTCAGGAAATGTCCACTGATAATTGATTTATAAGATTTAATGTAATTATTTTCAAAGCCACACAGGGAATCATTTAGAGCTGGCAAGCATGGTTTGATAGTTTACCTCAAATGGTAAACAGTTAAGAGTTTGGAAGCATAAAAAGTAAAATATTTGTGAAGTATTTCCCATCCTACTGTTAAAGTATATGATAAAACCAAAATAGCTTCGATGATATGATCCTGGTATAAAAATGAACAGGGATAACAATGGAAACAAAATCATCTAAAAAACTTAATTACATATTGCATTTTATTTTTGATAAATATGCCATTATAAATGAAAGTTCAAAGAAAGTTTGGTTTAATACAGAAAGAGCTGGGATAATTGTTCAATATAAATTTTTCAATATAAATTCTCAATATAATATATTTCAATATAATATATCTCAATATAATGTAAATTTCAATATAAATTCTCATATATATGTAAAATACATATTACCAATTGACAAAAGAACTAAAACTTTAAAAATGATAACGTTTTAAGCTACATGGCCATGCAACCTGAGTAAACAGTGAACAACATTAAGACAAAGAGCAATTTGTGTAGAATATTTCACTTAAAAAGACAAAACAATTTTGTATTTGGTATATAAAGAACTAACACAAACAAGTAATAACATGCATAGATCATTGACATACATGGATAAATTATCAAATCAAAACTAAAAATTGCTAGCAAATGCATGAATATGTGTTTAACTCTGAGTAAATGTACTCTGTCAGTTTAGACAGAATCTTAATTGTGTGCCTAGCCTTTGACCCAGTGATTCCATTTCTAGAAATCTAGCTAGAAGGGAAAACATACTCAAAATACGTTTTTCATAATACCCATCATGATAATATAATAATAGTGACTGAGGAAATTCACATGTAAATATCAGGCTTTATCATTGCTGCAGAGGTCAGAGGTCACCAAAGCATTATTCTTGATCATCTTCTTTCTTACCTTTTCCTCTATATTTCCCCTATATGCTCCTAACCTGTCATCTCCATGGAAACAAATTTTTATTTTTGAAAACATATTTTCCACACTTTGCTTTTCAAATTCAACTACTTTTATAAATAAAAGACTTCATAATAATAGTTTAACTTTTATAGAACTTAGTATTGATTTGAGGTACATACTTGCTTCAACAGGCTTTGGTACATTGTCCTAGGATCCTAACTTGATTATATTGGTTTTTTTCCTTTTTCTTTTATGTATATATATGAAATGCTCACTAGGATAAGTGTTATCGTCCATCAGCATCGTTATCACAACATTATTGACTACACTTATATTGCCTGTACTGTATATTTCATCCCTGGGACTTTGTATCTCTTCATCCCTATTACCTATCCTGCCCATCCTCTCACCCCTAACCCTCTGGTAACCACCTGTTTTTTCTCTGTATTTGAGTCTATTTATCTTTTTGTTCATTTTGCTATATAGGTCCACATATAAGTGAAATCATATGGTATTTGTCTTTTTCTAACTTTTTTCACTTAACATAATACCCTCTAGGTCCATCCATGTTGTCACAAATAGCGAGATTTCATTCTTTCTTAAGGCTGAGTAGTATTCCATTGTGTATATTATGTACCACATCATCTTTATCTGCTTATCTATTGGTGGTTGCTTATCTTGACTATTGTAAATAATATTACATACATTATTGTAAATGCTACAATAAACAGAGGTACATGCATCTTTTCAAATTAATGATTTTGTTTTCTTCAGGTAAATATATAGCATGGAATTATTGGGCTATATATTTCTATTTCTAATTTTTTACAAAACTTCTACACTGTTTTCCATAGTGTCTGCACCCATTTTCATTCCCACTGAGAGTGCACAAGGACTCCCTTTTCTCCACATCTTCACCAAAACTTGTTTTTTCTTGATTTGCTTTTTTTTTTCTGTTATATCACCCTTTCTGACTGGTGTCATTGTTATTTTGATTTGCACTTCCCTGATGATTAGTGATAAAGAGCATTTTTCATGTGTCTTTTGGTTTTATGTGTGTCTGTTTTGGAAAAATGACTATTCAGGACCTCTGCTTTTAATTCAGGCCCATGTTTAAATTAGATTACTTAGGGTTTTTTATTGTTGAGTTGTATGAGTTATTTATGTATTTTTTTGGATATTATTCCCTTATTGGATATATCATTTCCAATATATTCTCCCATATGGCAGGTCACCTTTTCATTTTGATGATGGTTTCCTTTTCTGTGCAGAAGCTTCTTAGTTTGATGTAGTCCCACTTGGTTATTTTTGCTTTTGTTTCCCTTGTCTGAGAAGACAGACATATCCAGAAAAAAATTGCTAAGGCCAATGTCCATGAGTTTACTGCCTATGTTTTCTTTTAAAGGAATTTCAAGTTTATTTTTGTGCATGGTGGAAAGTAGTGATCCAATATCATTCTTTTGCATATAGCTGTTTAGTTTTGCCAGCACCATTTATTGAATACACAGTCTTTTCCCCTAGTATATTCTTGCCTTCTTTATCATAGATTAATTGACCATACAAGCATTGGTTTTTCTGGGCTCTCTATTCTGCTCCATTATCTGTGTGTCTATTTTTGTGCCAGTACCATATTGTTTTGATTACTATAACTTTGTGTGAAGTCAGGGAGTCTGGTACTTCCCGCTCTGTTCTTCTCTCTCAAGATTGCTTTGGCTATTCATGGTCTTTTGTGGTTCTCTACAAATTTTAGGATTATTTATTCTAGTTTTGTAAAACAAGTCATTGGTATTTTGATAGGGATTGCATTGAATCTATAGATGACTTTGGGTAGTATGGACATTCTAACAATATTAGCTCTTCATGTCCATAAGCATGGTATATCTTTCTATTAATTTATGTGTTCAGTACCTTTCATCAACATCTTATAGTTTTCAGAGCAGAGGTCTTTTCACCCCCTTGGTTAAATTTATTCCTTAGATATTTTATTATTTTTGATGCAGTTGTAAATAGGGTTGTTTTCTTAATTTCTCTTTTTGCTAGTTCATTTTGCTATATATAGAACAGCCACATTTCTGTGTATTGATTTTGTATCTTGCAACTTGACTGATTTCATTTACTCTAATAGTTTCTTGGGGTCTTTAAGATTTTCTATATATAGTTTCATGTCATCTATAGTGACAACTTAACTTCTTCTTCTTTATCAATTTGTATGCCTTTTATTCCTTGTCTGATTGCTGTGGCCAGGACTTCTAGTACTACGATAATGAGTGGTGAGAGTGGACATCTGTGTCTTCCTTCTGATCTTAGAGGAAAATCTTTTAGCTTTTCACTATTATGATGTTAGCTGTGGGTTTGTCACAGATGTACTTTGTTTTGATGAGGTACATTCCCTCTATATCAACTTCATTGAGAGTTTTTACCATGAATAGATGTCCTCTTCTGCGTCTTTTGAGATGATCACATGACTTTTATCCATCCTTTCATTAATGTGGTGTATTGCGTTGATTTGCAGGAGTTGAACTAACTTTGCGTCCCTGGAATAAATCCCACTTATTCATGGTGAATAATCCTTTTAGTGTATTTGTGAATTTGGTTGCTAGTATTTTGTTCAGGATTTTTGTATCTTTGATCATGAGGAATCTTAATATTGGTCTATAAATTTCTTTTAAGTATAAGGGTAATGGTGAACTAATAGATGGAATTTGGAAGCATTCCTTCCTCTTTACTTTTTGGAGAAGTTTGAGAATGATAGGCATTAACTCCTTTTTAAATGTTTGCTCTAATTCACCTGTGAAGTCATCCTGTTCTCGGCTTTTGTTTCTTGGGAGTTTTATGATTACTGATTCAATTAGTAGTCAGTCTGTTCTTATTTTCTATTCCTTCAATATCCCTGTCTTGAGACATTGTTTCTAGGAATTTATCAATTTCTTCTAACTTGTCTAATTTGTTGACATAAAATTTTTCATAGTAATCTGTTATAATCCTTTGTATTTCTGTGGTGTTGATTGTTCTGCAATTTCTCCCTCATTTCTCATTTTATTTATGTGAGTTCACTCTCTTTTTTCTGGATGCTTCTGGCTATGGTTTTATCGATACATCACAGTATAGTATGCATATATGATACACCATACACAAAACTAAACTTGAAATGTATTAGAGACCTAAATGTAAGACCTGAAACTATATATTGCTATTTCTATGAAGCAATGTACTCTAAATTTATAATAACATAATTTCCTGCACACTTACCATATGCAAATTACTGGACTAAACACTTTATAGGCAGTTTTCTCATTTAATCTGTACAACAGTTATTTAACACTTTTTCTCATTCAACCTTCATCATAATCCATGAGATAGTCAATATTATTACTTTCCTTAATACAAACAATAAGAGCAGAGAGATGTGAGGTCACAAACTAGTAAATAGCAATCCAAATTTGTACCCATGTCTTTGACCCAAGCGACTTGCTCTTAGTTATAAATGTTATATCCCTACTAGTTCAAAATGAGGTTTACTTGAGAATTTTTAAGACATAGGGGAAAGCTTCTGTTAAAAATTACTTCCATTGCTATTATCCTTATAAAATCTATTTCAGGGTATCCAAGGATACATAATAAAATGGATGTGGGTTGATAAGTTTTTAAATTGAAGTATAATGATTCAGGTTTTGCCTCTGTAAGACAACTGTCCTGATGGTCTATATTCAAGGATTATTTTTTTAATATTATAGATAAATATGTTGGGATATGTTTGGAGAATATATAATAGATCTAGAGCAAATATAAATTCTTTTTTTATAGTCTACTTCATGAATGATTGGAAATTTTCATGAAATTGATATTTGAGATCGTTCAGTATGCACCTATATAGGTTCACAGGCTGTTTTCCATTAGTCTGAAGTTCAAAAGCAGGGAAAATCATAATTCACTTGTTGGCAATACCTGACTCAAACCAACATGAACATATTTGTCGTAGTGCAGACTGTTATAACAAAGTTCCATAGACTGGGTGGCTACTAAAAGAAATTTATTTCTCACAGTTCTGGAGGCTGGGAAGCTGAGGTCAGGGTGCCAGCATGTTTGGATTCTAGGGAGGGCCCTCCTCCAGGTTGTCGGCTGCTGACTTCTGGTATCCTTACATAGTGCTAAGATAGCAGGGTAGCTCTCTTTTTATAAAGGCACTAATCCCTTTCATGAGTGCTCCAATCTCATGACCTAAGCACATCCCAAAAGGCCACACCTCCAAATACCATCACATTTGAGCTTAGATTTCAGTGTAAGAATTTGGGGGAATACGAACATTCAGTCTAGAGCAATATTTATAGCTTCTATTTATCTCACACTCTATGAAATGTCATGCATTTCAATATGGAAATATGAATATATATAAACACAGATTTTGCCCCAGACACTATTGGTGAAGTTAGCTATATTGTATTTGTGTTGTGTTTTTAAAATATGAAGAAATTGAAAAATGATCAGTTCTGATATACATCTGTCTCCAGTGTTCTGAATAAAAAATTGTATATTTGTAAGTTTGTATATACATATACATACATATATAAATATAAGTATATCCAAAATTTTCTATTTATATTTATAACATTGTAATTGAAATAATCTTCATTTACCAAAAACTTGGTATTACATTAATAAAACATTGAAGAACTAAACAATTCTAAACCCACTCATTAACACTCAAGGAAAATGTAATGATATTTATAAAATCTGTTTAGTTACAAATTTTGTTTTTCTTACAGAGTAGTAAATATGACAAAATGTTTCCTCTCAGTTCAGTGAAGTTTTATCTTGGAGTGAAAAAGAAAATGAAGCCTCCAACAAGGTAAAGCTTGAAAGGGAAGGGTTGTTGAAAATCTTAAAGGAATATATGTCTGTTCAAGGATTTAGGGCTCAGAGGCATAGCCTACCTTACTGTAAATGAAGCTTTGGACAAATACTTGAAGTTGCCACAGATGCAGGTCAGAGAAACTCTTGCAGATCAAGGGAACTTGTGTGGGTAGATAAGGAGGAATGATGTTCGCACTAGTCACCCTCCTCAGTGATCATACCTCCCCTCTGTAAAGCAAATCCCAGGAGGCTCTGTCTACTCGGAGTCACATGGGTTTCTCCATATCCCATTCCTTCATCCATCACAACCTGGAGACTGTTCCAGGCAATGTCACAGGCAAATTGACACACAGGAAAACAAATGCTGTCATTTGTCATCCAGCCTCCTGCTGCCTGGCTGTGTAATTTGCCCTTTTTGCTTCACCAAATTTGGTAGTAAACCCATAGCATATAAATGGTAGAAAGGAAGTGGACCCCACTTACACACAGTGCTCCTTTTTAACATTTGAACTATCCCAGTGTTAAGTTTATGCCACACTTTTATCACAAATCACTTTGATGAGCTAATTAATGTTGGCACTAAAACTTTTCTTGGTCTCATGAAACATCATTTTAATGTACTTTTTATGCTTATTCAAGATTCTAGTACTGAAAATTTTCTCACTTTTGTATCCATGCTTAATTTCTAAGCTCAGCACATACATCTGTGCTGCAACTTGGCACATTCTTTAATTTCCTACAGTATCAGCAGGAAAGCATGTGTATTATCTGATTTGGCCATTTTCCTAGACTTCTGTTCTTACTCAGCCAATAGTATCTTCCAAGAGATTGTCCCTGCTGTCCCATAACATCACAAGACTCCTTCCCTCTGTCTCCCTTTGGGGTAAATTTGTAGCCAAATTCCTCAGAGTTTATCATTCACATCTAGATAAGTCATACCCGTTTGAATCATCACTTGTGGTCTTTTATCTACTATGCATTCCCACCATTAAATAATACCTCCTTAGTTAATCTTGTCTTTAGTCTTGTGAAATTTTCATTTTTAATATGTGTGTGTTTTTCCCTTGTGATGCAGTTGGGGATTGACAGCATATTCTGAAAAACATCACTGGTAAGTTAACAGCTGGCCGTTTCAGATTTTATATATTGATAAGTAAACGAATTAATCTTCATTGGCTGATAGACCTAAAGACAGGAAATGTTTCACCTAATCTAAATCTTTTCTAAATACTATTTAGTATTTAATATTTAGTCTAAGAAGAGGAAAATGGATTTACTTCAGGATTTAGGTCCATGTCAGTGTAGGGAAGGCCCCCTCCCCCCACCACTTCCCCTACTGTTCTATGAGGACAGCTGACTGCTGCTTCACCCCAAATATGTCTGGCCTTGAGAAACCTGAAAACACAGCGTGTTGTACCCATGGGAAAGGAGCTAGCTAAGGGCCTTGAAGGCCAGGCACCTGGCCAGGAAGGCCACATGCATGCGCATCTTCAATATTTATGCAACCATGAATTAGCACTGTAGCCGTATAATACAGCTTTATGTGGAATAAAGTGGCCTCTTTTGAGCACCCTCCATGATGACTCCCCCCACCTTCTTTACTCTTCGTGTCACCCCAAAACCTCAACGGCAACCCCCAGGCCCCAACAGTCAGTTCCATATATCCTATTTGCCAATGCCTCCTCAGAAAATCACATCTTATTTCTTCCTAGTTCCATATGAATGTGGAATCCCACCTTTTATGGGCTAAGCATGCAAAATCCCGTTTTAAAAGAACTAGCCAGAATTCAGTTTTGTTAACCAAAAAATAAGCTGTCAGTTATTTTTCCAGCAAAAACGGGCTTATTTGCAATAGGAGAGAATTATAATTTGGGACAAGTGAGCTATGATAAAACCACAGACATTTCCAGAAAAAAAGGAGAGGAATGCTCTTTTATAGAAGGAAGAGGGAATTGGGGACTTTTCTAAGCAAAAAGTCCATTGAAAGAAACTGGGAGTCCAGTGTGTTATGGCTTCTCATTAGCTGAGTTGTGACACTCTGTCATTGGCTGGGCTGTTGCTGAGAGAGGCAGAACCTCTTCCCTCCTCCTCCTGAATGGTAAAATGGCTGAAATAGTATTTGAGTTGTAAGCTGTCCATCTCTTCTTCCTGTGGGGTCTGCAATTGAAAACGAGTTGGTGAGTCTGAGAGCTTCTCCTCATGCCTCCCAACTCCCTGTCAGTGAGGTGCCCCTTATTAATTTTCATAGTTCAAAAAAAGAAATCTTGGTTTCAAACCTGTTCTTTCCATACATGTGCTTTTTTCTATTGATGTCACTTGTATCTAGTACATCTCCTTAGAGATTATGCCAGATGTCTCCTGCCCCACCTATCCATGCTTAGTTAATCACTAAGACATACTGGATCAGCCTCTTAATTTACTCTGACCCATTCATACCCCTGTATCCTAAGGGCCCTGCCCTCTTTCAACTACCTGAATTATTCCAGGCATCTTAAGGGTTCTCTATGCCTCTGACTTTGCTTTTGTTTCTGGTACATTCTCCACCTGGCCCCCAAAGAGACTGTCTAAAATGTATCATGTTTCTTTCCTGCTTCAGTGGATCCTATACCTACAGGATAAAGTATGGGGTTGTGGGCACAGCTTCAAGGTCCTTAATATAGGGCTCCGTCAGATTTATCTCCAGTGATGTTCCCTTTTTTTGCTTAATCTGTGATTAATTCTCTGTCCTTTCTTTGCTGCTTCACATATACTTGTTTAATATATGTGATCCCTTTACTGAGCCTTCTTCCATACTGTATGATTCTCCATCCCACATATGGTTCTGTTCTCTTCCTGCTGATCTGGTAGACTCAGCCATAATTCTTTTAAACTGTAGTTCAAATGCCCCCAAATTCTTATCCAATAACTCTTCCTCTAATCATTACATATTTATTTCTTATTTGCACCTATAGTATTTTATATACATGAGTGCAAAATGAAAATTATTTGTAAGGAGAAAAGTTTCCTTGGACATGGTAATGAAAAGACACAATATCTTTATGAGATTCTAATGAAGGAAGAAGGAATTTTTTAGAAATTTCATTTTAACTTATTCCAAATAAATTATGTTGAATAATGCAGGATTTAAAAATAGAATTACATTGAAATATCCCTCATGTCACTTTAACATCAGTAACAAAATTTTCCTTTTATGAGAAATAGTCTCCACCTCATCTCCAAGTATGATCTTTCTATGTTTGTGTTCAACTTTACTTTCTCTTTTTCTCACTGTGCTATGATTTATGTTTACATGCCTGGCTTCTCTAATAGACTATGTGAACCTTGAGGGCCAGATCTCTGTTTTATGTAAGTTTTCAATAAAAGGTTACTGATTCAGTGTTACTGGACATGTGGCAGTTTTTCATTTAGTTCATTTTTAATGAGTTTTGTGAGTATTATTTATAATCATAATGATGGAAAATGTCTAAGCCTTTTTTAAAAATAGCTCTTAAGAAAATGGGTACATATTTTTATTCTTAGGTTCAGTATTTCTGGGGAAAAAGATGTTTACCATCATGTACCTGAAAGAGCAAATGACACTGACCTTTCTGCCTCTCAAGTGCTGATCATTTTTTAGCAGTTACCAAAGCTTTTAACTATTTTGATTTACACCATTATTTTGATATCATATATTTAACAGAAGCCTGAAGCCACTTGTACTGAAATACTCCCATCTTAATTGCATTAAGTCATGAAACAGGAGAATCCCCAAAAAAGTTCTTGATCACTTAATTACCAAACAAATACACTAGGGAATAGCCCATTGTCTATTTTAAATTATGTATTTTATTAACCTTGTTTTGCAGGCACCTGTGCTGTGATAGTTTCGAAACTCAGACAGAGTGGATGGCCAGTATCTTTATTGCCCAGGTATAGCCTCTGTTTCACTCTCCAGTAAAGTATAGTAACTGCTTATAGAAAATGTTGGTGGTTTTCAAGGAATTTTTAATGAGTTTTATGCATATACTTTTATTTTTTCATTCATTTTTTTAAAAATATGTGAGCAACCCAAATTTATACATTTCTTTAACTCTTTGTTGATGCTTCTTTCTTCAAGCTCAGGAACAGCTTAGCTCAGGAGAGGTGTATTGCTTTAAGACAGTAGTATAAAGAGAGAGAGGTTTGTCTAAGCTGTCATCCTACCAGAGTCCCAACCTGATCTTTATTTAGAAAAGTATGCTATTTTCCTTCTTGGTCTCCTATGGCCCCCTACTCTTCTTGTTCCTGCCTTTCCAGGATCCTACATTCCTTTAATACTGTGTGCTAGATACTTGAAAAGAGTTAACTCGTGTATTCCTTGCAACAAACCATGCATGACAAAGCTTATAGATGAGGGAATATAGGTGAACAAAGGTTCCATCATTTGCTTAGGACCATACATTTAGTTAGTGGTCTACACCAAGGGGTGCCAGGAACTAGCACCGACACTCTGTTCCCTATTTAGTGTCCTCCCTAGAGGAAGTGTCTTTCAGGGAAGAGTTAAACGTCTCATTAACAGGATTGGTTTTCTTCCCCAACCTTGTCTGGTTGAATTGCCAGCAATGCTTCCCACAAGAGCATCGGAATTCACTGGTAACGATTAAGTTGCCACTCTTTATTACTGAGGATGTACTTCCCTGTTTCTCTTACAAGTGAGAAATTAATTCACCCCAAATCTGGCCCTTATTTGTTTTGAAAACCATTTTCTCTGTTCATTTAATTTATTAACCTTTCCAGTGGTTAATAAGCAGTTTTCTCCATCCATTGCTCTTGTTACTCCTGGGAATACATTTGCAGAAAAAGACTGCCAACTTTTGAGTTACTTTTTTTCTTTTTTGTGACTTTTGAAAAATTCAAATGTTTAAGTCCTACTTTAAAAAAAATAGATATAAAGTATTTTAGTAAGATTGGAACCTTAGAGTCAAAGACCATTACAGTGTCCATTTTTGATACAACTAAATTGATGTGTTTCTTTTATAATTGAAGTCAGTAGACTCTGTGGTTGAAAAATCAAGATATAAGCCAGAAAGGAGAGGTTGCTATCTCAGTCAATGTATTTCTCCATGCCTCACTTTTTCATTGTCCTGGCCCCAGAAGATCTGGCCAATTACCTTCCCTCTGTTAATTCCACTTCTTAGGACTAAGGTAAACACACAGGTCCTCTTGGATTTAAGGATTTAATGGCTCACCTCCATAAGAAGACAGACAGGAAAACAGCAGATGTTATATACATATATGTTAACACACACACACACCAGTAAGTGCCCCTTCAAATGAGTTCTTTCTGGTCCCTGGAACACTTTTCTAATATCCATCCCCCTCTTTACCCCTGCTTCAAAAGTCCTGTAGATTTCAGCTTACATGTCACATTCTCAGAGAAACTCTCCCTGACCTCCAGACCAATTAGACCTTCAGGCTATAGGAACCTGTAGCTCAACATTGTAGCACTAACTAAAAGGTGTTTCTGTTATTCGATTTTTCATGTCTGTCTTTCCTACTAAAATGTAAACAGTACGAGAGGAAGGACTGTCAGCCTTATCAGACCTGTATATTCATCTGTACCATAGACCCCAATACCATTTATGGAGTACATGCTCGGTTAGTACTTCTAAAATAGGAAAGGAGAAAGGATATGAATAAATGATAACATTTCAAATAGATACTGTTGTGGCAAAATAAAATTATAAATAAGGGAAAAGAGAGGGAGAGTATGACTGAGGTAAGGAAGGGCACACATTGAGCAAGGTTCTCAGGAAATGCCTTTCAAGTAACTGACAGGTGTGCCAAGACCTGTCTGAAATGAGGGAGCAAGTCTTGCACACATGTGCAAGTGGGGAGAGCGCTCCAGTGACAGTGCCCAGCAAACACAAGGTCCTGAGACATGGTCAGTATCTTGTTATTCCATGAACATCATGAAGACTGCTGTGAGGAGGGAAGTAAGAGGTGAGGAAGGTAGGGGACAGATCATAAGATCTGCTTTATATTAAACAAAAACAATAATAATTTTGGTTACTTTGTTGAGGGCACTGTCAGGGGTCAAAGATGGAAGCAGGAAGAGCAGCTTACTTAGAAGAAAATGGCAGCTCAGACTGAGGAGGTAGCAGGGGACATGGTAGGACATACTAAGACTCAGGAATACCTGAGGCAGAGCCAGCAGGGCTCACAATTGATTGGCTACAGCGGTTTGAGAGAACGAATCCTAGTGTTTCAGCTTTGGGCGACTGACAGACCTAAGTGAAGTTACTGAGAGATGTGGAAGAAAATTGAGAGTTCTGTTTTGGCCATGTGAAATTTGAGATGCCTATTAGACACACAAGCAAAATGCAAGTAGTGAGTGGGATGTGTGGGTCAAAGCCTCAGGCAAAAAAAAATTGAGGCTGAAATGTAAATTGGGAAGTCAGCATTTATTTTTATTGAAAGCCACAGTTTGGGGTGAGATGAGTGAAAGAGCCAGAGAGAGAATGAGAATATAAAATGAACTGGGAAGAGAGAAAGACAGACAGACAAGCCCTGGGACATTCCAAACTTTAAGGGTCAATCGGAAAAGACAGCAAGACAAACAAGAAGGGCTGAGGAAGGAGGAGAACCAGGTGATGGGTATTCTGTCAAGGAATTTGCTATGCAGGTGAATGAGGCTGCAACTAAATTGAAACAAGGTCAAGGTCAGTTTTGAGGTGTTGATTTACTTGTCTTTATGATGAAGGGAGAGTATATACTTTGCACCTATGCTGATGGAGATAATCCAGTAATTGGAAGAAAAACTTGATAAATGAGGAGGGAGATTATGAAACCAGCAGAGGCTCTAGAAGACATGAAGCAATGTGAACAAGGGCACATTTGTTCATTTCTGAAAAAAAAGCCTTTGTTTTCAAGTTATTGACTGTATATGCTGGCCCATTGATCAATTATAGACAAGACTAGAGAAAAGTTACTTGTAACCAGAATAAATACTAACTGGAAGAGAAGGGAGCCTTGCTTATATGGCTACAAATGCAGGGAGATTGGTATGTTTCATGGTGGGAAAATCAAATTCTTACAGGATTACTAATAATTTTTTAGTTTGATCAGTGTGCTTGCCACCAGTGACTTGGGGAGCCATGTTGAAAGATTAGGGGCAGAGTAAAGGTGAAAATCTTCAGCCGATTGCCCTCACTTGAAGTAGAACTTCAAGGTAATGCTTTGTGCTTTTGGGAAATGCAAGGTTAAATGTAAAAGAAGATGCATATATGAAAGGGTTATCTTTTTTTTTTCCTCCATCAGTTGGTCGGCCCCCATAAAGTAAGTAGATAGATGCAGTTCAACTAGTTTTGGGTTTTTACCAGGCAAGTGTGATGGAAAGAGAAAAAGCACAGGACTTCAAGGACATTTATAAGGAGGTTGAGTATACTGACAGACAATGAATGTGCAGGAAGTAGGGGAAAATCTAGAAATTAAAATGGTGGGGGAGAATGGATGGGAGGGCCTCAAGAATACTTACAGTGAATGAAATTCAATTGTTAGAGAAGAGACCAAGGTCAGGAAATAAGACAGACCTATTGCAGCATTACTCACAATAGCCAAGGTATGGAAAGTACCTCAATGTCTGTCAGTGGATGAATGGATAAAGACACTATGGTGTATAAATGCATGATGGAATATTATCCAGCCTCAAAAAAGAAAGAAATCCTGTCATTTGGGACAGCATGCATGAATCCGGAAGTCATTATGTTGAATGAAGTAGGCCAAAGACAGATAAAGCAAGTATCACTTATATATGGACTCTAAAAAAGTCAGACTCATAGAGACACAGTAGAAAAAGGGTTGGCAGGTGTTTGGAGAGTAAGAGAAAGAGAAGTCAGTAAAGTGGGACACATTTTCAGTTACAAGATGAATGAGGCCTGAAGATCTAATGTATGACCTGGTGGCTATTGTTGATAACACTGTATTGTGTAATTGAAATTTGCAAGAGAGTAGAACGTAACTCTTCTTACCAAAACAGAAAAAAAGTATGTGAGATGATTGATGAGTTAATCAACTTGATGGGGGGAATCCTTTCCTAATGTATGCAAATATTGAATTAACACAAAGTGCACTTTAATTGACAAAATTGTAAGACATTTATATGTCAAAGCTGTGGCTGAGGGATAAATAGAAAGTGGGAGATAGAAATGAAGATTTGGGGTTGTGATCACTGGTTATGATAATGAAAGTATGATCTTCAACTATATGAGCCATACAGTTTGACTTTTGAAGTCACAAGTAAGTGTAAATGTGGCCAGAACGTAACATCTAATGGTTTTTGCTATTGGGAAAAATACCTCTTGAATCAACCCAGTAAGAACTAATTAGCTGGTATTCACAGTGTTGTATAGCATTTCAAAAAAAGAAATACGTGTTTGAGAACTGTGTTTCTTTTAGGTTCTTCAAAATATCATTTAGCATACATGCCATACATTGGTGAATGAAGAGTACAAGGGTGACCAAATTCCTTCCTGGCCAGTCTTCTAGCTCTGCATGTTGAGAGCTTCCCAATTATGTCAAAATTATTTTTACCAAGTTTGTCACCATGACATAATACTATGAAGCTTATAACTTTCTATCTGATTGAAATATTGCATAATCTACCATTGTAGATTTGCTAAGCCAAAATAAATGCTTCATTAAAATTCAAGGGCAGATCTGATGTATAGTAATAATAGGACCTACACTGTAGGCTAATTGAGGATTAAGTGAGACACAATAGGTAAGTTGATAAGCACAAAGTCTGACAGTATGCCTCTGAACATAAACTAGGCATTATTATATGGTGGGTACACAGTAAATACTTATTAAATGAGTTCTTTTCTATAAAACACTACATCCCAATACTAATTGCAACATAAGAACTAGAATTTGTTGTATCTTAGAGAAAAATAGAGTAGTTAGCTATATTTAATATATTTGTATGTATATATATATGTGTATATATTTATATACACACACCAAAAGGTTTTCAGTTCATCAGAACATCTGTAAGCTTCTCATTTTATAATTGGTATTGTACTTCTTTCATAGATTGTTGTCTGAAAATAAATTTGCTTTTCCCAACTTACATAAAGTTAATCTACCCTGAGGAGTGGGAAAAAATCTTTAAAGATTTTTCTTTTATATGCATATCTTAAGTATTTATCACTCAAGAACTTATATTTTTATCTGTGGATATTTCTCCCCATTGCAAAATTAACTTTTCTCTAGAAATACCTAATTTCTCAGTGGGCCAAAATATATAGTCAATAATTTGAGAACAAATGTGCCATAGCCTGTTGTACAATGATTTTCAGTATAAATGTCTGTGTACAAGGTAACATTTCTTTGGAATTCAATTAGATGAAAATAACATTTTCCAAAGGGTTGTAAAATAAGACTAATTTTTCTGGTAGCCATGCCTTAGGTCGAGTTGAGGTATGAAAGGTCAAATTACTTTTTACACTACAGTCATCTTTAATGGAGAAAGAAAATGAATATGTAGTTACTTTGATTACAGGGCCTAGAAATACAGACAAGTGCATTATTTTTCTCCCACAAAGAAATTTGCCAATTCCCTTAAATATTATCCCCCTTTTGTTTGATAAGTAGTACAGGAGGCATCGATTTGAAACTTAGAAATTGAACTGAGACCTCAAAGCTCAGTTCACTTAAGAGTTTTGCATACTTGAGCAATGTTGCTGCCAGAGTAAACACCATAATTATAAATGGCATCTCGTGGAAAACAGATCATTTGATTTGGATATATGGTAAAGGAGCCAAGTGACTATATAACATAGTGTACCACGTAATGAAATCATCCACCAACAGCAAGATATTGTGTTTCCACAGCATGAAAATGACATATGTCCACCAGCTGGAAAGGAACGGAAACGTTCTATAACCAAAAATCCCAAAATCGGAGGTTTGCCTCTAATTCCCATCCAACATGAAAAAAATGCAACCCAAGCCCGGAGAAATATCGAGGTAGGTTAGGTTTTTTTTTTTATATTAATGACAGCATTTGTTTTCTTATGTCTTAAGTGCATTAATTACCTCATTGGCTCCAAAAGCACAGTAATAATCTCTTTGAAAGCATAGTCAGAATTGCATCCGTCAAGAAAATACTATGAATCACCCTATGCCACTCTTTGACATTTTATATTTTAATTTTTTCTTAAATAGTTTTAATAATGACATTGACCATTCTGTTAAATATTCATAATACCGCTTATTTCCTTATCCCTAAAGTAGCCAAGCAATTTTAAATATGTATACAGAAGTTCTTTTGGTAAAATCACAGTTTCGAAGTAGTCTTACAAGTTCCCGTCTAATACCCTTAGAATGAGCCCATGGCAAAACATGTCTAGAGTTATGGTAACTAGACTTTCTAGGAATACAATCAAATGCCAGTGGTTTGGGAACTGATGGGGTGTCTCAGTCAATTATGGGACTGCAAGATGACCCCTGAGCATCAGTAAAAAAAGTATTGGCATTTTTCAGGGAAGTTTCCATTTGTTTTCCTTCTCACCTTGAGGGGCGGGAGAACAGATGTAGCATTAGTCTTGACTTGAAGTTCACTCTCTTCAGGAAAGAACAAAAGCTGTTTGCAACTCAAAACTCATTAAACACTTTGAGACTAATGCATGTTTCAGTGCTTTCATTGAGTCCCTCAAAACAAAAAGAAAAGCAGGTAAAAAGTGTTATTTCTTCCAGGTTTGGAATTAGGCTCTTTGAATCTCTTGCTTTCCAAATAGAAATAACTTTTGAAAGACTAAGCATTTTAACTTAGCAGTCAGATTTTTAAAAAAAATCTTCTATGTAATTTTAGAATAGAAGAAATGTATAACCTTATCAGGAAATTTCAAAATCATTTATAAATTATGTTTATAAAAATTTTTATTCAGTTTCAACTTCTCTGCTATCATTTCATGTCTGAATCTGCTGGAATTTAAGAAAATAGAACAAGGTGTTATACATGTGAAAAAGTTTAAGCCTACATTTATTCACTAGTCTAAAGAATATTGATCATTTCCTATATTCAGGCACTGTACCATGTTCAGTGAACAAATCAAACAGAAGCATAAACAAAAACCCTGCTTACATCTGAGTTGACTTTCTAGTAGGGCATCGTACAGTGGCAGAGCTATGAATAACTTACTGTAGAAAAAGACAAGGCATTGCCTTTATTAAATTGGACATCTTTCATTTCTGTACTGTTTATACTGTCTGATTTCACAGTTAGTATTTTCATTTCATTTCTCTCTTCCAAATATTTGTAACTTAACAAAAAATCTAGGCTTTGCAATTTATGTTGGGAAATGTTGACAAATTTCTTCAGTTCTTGCTTGTGAAAAAAAATAATTTTTTTCTTTACACCCCCACCTATATCCTGACCCACTTTATCAGGTAGCCTTTCTGTGTGGCTCCATAAGCTTGATTCTCTGGCGGTCATTCTTATCCATTACACTTGATTAAGTTGTAGTACCTTTTGAGAATCTGATGAAGGTTCTGTATGCTGGGAATTGCCCAGTCGCAAGATATCCTGAACCCTAGTTGAAAAAGTGCACCTCTGTATATCAGAGGTGTTCTGTCACTGTTATTTCTAGTACCTGGAGGCCCTTTTAGTTCACTGAATGAGTGCTCTAATCCACTGGTACAAAAATGGGTTTCCATACAGGACTAGTATGTACATTTCATTATTGTCAGAAATATGTCTGTGGGAGGAAAGATTTTATTAGTCAGATATTTTGGGAGGAGAAAGAAAAAAATAGAAAAAGAAGTTAAACAGATTTCTCTGCCATAATACTTATCAGTATGTGGTAATAGGGTAACATGTATTGTGACTCAAAGAAGGGGCTGTAGTGCAGAGCATTTCCCTGACTCACGTGGCCACACAGCCCCCCTTGTCCTGCCAGTACAGCACTGGAGGACCTACAGCTGCCCAGACATGCGACACACCTAAGCAGACGTGAACTGGAAAAGGCAGGTTTGAAATGAGAATCAATTTGGATCACTAACCTGAAAGACAGCTTTGAAGTGGTATGTTAAATGAATTTCCATGGTCTTTCAGTTGATTTTGTAGCTCTAAGATTAGAATATAAATTCAGACAGGCTACTTGTGTCAAAGTAAAGCTTGAACCGAAATCATAGCAATAAGCTCTAATTTAAGAAGGCTTAACTTTTATGTGGCAAGTACTTTTTTTAAATTTTGTTTTCCTGTGAAACATTTTATATTATTTTTAGAGTGTAAGAGCAGAACTCGAAAGGCTGCGGCTCAGTGAAAAATATGATCAAGAGTCTGGGGATGGCGGCCTAAGGGAGAGGGCCTCTGTGGTGGCACACTGCCTGGAGCGCAAAGATGAGAAACCTCGCAGTCGAGCCAGAAAACATCGGAGTTTCAACTGCCTGGAAGACACAGAGACTGAGGTCTTTGAGGGGCAACAGAAAGGCCATAGAGACCTAAAGACATTGAGGAAGGCGGAGGACAGGAATGGCAAAGCTCCTTTGGACTCTGATAAGAAGTTACCACCAAAGGTCATTGAAGAACTTAGCGTGATTCTACAGCGGTCAAGAACCCTTCCAAAAGAGCTACAGGGGGAGCAGATTTTGCAGAAAGAAATAAAATGAGTAGTCCTGCAAATTTTTTCAATATTGTATACGATGTCTGTGTGCAAACCAGAAACCAGAACTGTAGGATAATTCATGGTTTATAAGGTTTGTCTGGCTCTACATGAGCATTTAAACAGCATTTTTAAATATGTATGTATATAAGTGTAAAATTAACTTTATTTTGGTCTGAAGCAAACTTGTACAGTTCAACTGTATTAACCTTGTGTAAGAATGCGTCAGATTCCTTCTAGTGGCCAACCTGTTAAAGTAGTTGTCTCTTAAGTAGTGTAACTTATGAACAGAAATCTCAAACTGTACTGTATTGTATAAAATACTGTTTAAATGAAGTCTATGAAACTATATATAACACATTTTGCACTTTGAGAAACCTTGTATATTTAATTTTTTTTTTTTTAGGTTTACATGGGGTCCATGTTAGGGCAAGGAAAGGGGGAGGCTTTATTTTTGTGGCTGCCATCAAACAATATTGGGGTTTTTAAAAGAGGCAAGAGGTTAACAAGTGTTCTAAGAACTAAGGAGGTCAGTTAAGATTCATTCTAGTCCACTATTGACCAGAATTCCTTAATGAAAAACTACTTGTAAGAGAATAAGTCTAGTGACTAAGTATTTCCCATAAGTAATGTTCAACCAACAAACAAATAAGTGGCACCAGCCACTAATTTATGATGTTAGGGAACCAGCCACAGTATATATTCACTACACTTCAGTTGTTTGTAGGTGGCTGTGGAAAAGAAACTTACACTGCATTGAAGAGATTGTGTGCACAGGACCTGGGAGAGGATGCCATTTGCACTGTTGCTATATACAACCAATCTTTTTTAAGAGCTCCTTACAATGGTTTTAGTACAAACAAAACATTACAGGGTTTCATGGGTTTTTTTTGTTGTTGTTATTACCTTACTTTGTATGTTCATTTCTTGGTATTTTAAGTAAGGCTGTAATGTCTTTCTCTGCAATGTCAGAACGAACTGGAAGTGTACGCCATTTTGGGGTGGGGGATAGTTTAACTCAACTGCATTCAGGGGACTACCAGTTCACATCATCTAATCTAGCCTCTTTTTTTTTTTAATCAGTAGTCTCCTCCCTGAGTCTAGTGAATAATGAATTTCAGCTTCCACATGAGGAACTGTTACTGAGTTGGTGGTTTTCCTCAGAAAGACAATACTATCTAATTATAGTTCACACTAGGGGAAGTGCTTTTCATCAATTTCTTTAAAATTATCTTAGGTACCTAACCTTTATTTCTACCATTTTTTCCCCCTGCTCCTGTTTTTCAGGTGGCTTTTTAAATCAGAATTTGTCTACAAAAGCCCATACTTTGGTCAGTCTGATGATGATAGTACAGAAATATGCTGTTGATGCTATGAATTTATTCTGATCACCTATATTTGGTGGTGATAAAATAGTTTACCATGGATATGTAATATTTATTCTTTAAATCCAAATAGATTAGGATTTTTTTTAAAGAAAGAAAAACTGCAGGTCAGTTTATGAAATAGCTGGCACTACTAGGGAGCCTTCCAAAGCACAAAACCATGGTATTTAGTTAAAAAAAATTAAACTATTATTACTAATAAATTATATTTGTGTTTAATGAAATAAGGCATATGAAAGTTCCTGTTTGACAGTGGGAAGCATCTGGAATTTACCTGCCTTATTTGAATATTTTTGAAACCTGAGTTTTAAAATCTAAGCTTCTGTTTCCCTTCCTTTCCAATTGTCTCCATTTTCAAGTGTAAGATAAGGGCTAATGTTGACATCTCATATTTTGAGTAAAAATTAAAATTGTTTTACAAGTCCAACTGAATGGGATCATCATTATTTTCAGAAGTTGAAGGTTATTTTGAAATAGATTCTTTCCTTTTCTCCCTTTTTAAAAAATTTGAATTTAATATATGCCAAACACTGTCATTTTTTCAAACATGTCAATATGAATATTGTTCTATTTTAAATGATGAATACATGCAAACATGACACAGATTATTGATGGTGCTCTTAAGACCTAATGTTAATTTCTAGACACATGGCTTTTAAGTATTTGGCTTCTAAACATATCATTACCTGATGATTTATCAAAGTGGCACTGAGAATTTAAAACTAAGCAAAAGCACTTGAAGGAAAAAATACGACTTGTGTACATCACTGTATTAGCTGCCAGTTTGCATTGTTCATATGACAATTCTTAATTCTAAAATTTGCATAAGCTATCTGCAAAAGGAAATATTTTTGAAAATGCATCAAATTTGAACAGATTGTAATATCCAAATATTTGCATGTTTTTTTCTAACTTTTGTTAATCACTCTGGGGAAAAGATGACTAAGATTTTCACCATCTCATCACAATTGCACCAATACTTTGATATTACCATTTGCTCAAAAGACAGAACAGAATTAGGATTATCTTCTGAACAGTTTTCTGCCATGTCTACAAATCATCATGTTTATCTCCAATCATCTGGAAATGCAGAGCTCAGAAACGAATCCTACAGGTAACTAAAATTCATCTATGTTCCATAGTTGTTTTATTAGTTTTTTGGGATTTTTTGTTGAAGCTATTCTAAATTATATTGTAGATCCCTATCACCTCTGCCATAGCTACTATATGTTGAGCATAGTTTTTAGTAATTCAGATACCTCCACAGATTTAAGATCTTTTTGAATTATTGGATTAAATTTCAGAATCTAAATGTCCTCATCTGAGAAGTGGGAATAGCACCTATCTTGTTGGCTTTTTGTGATGATACACATACACACACCAGGGATGTGTGCACCTAGAGGAAAGATAATGTGAGGACACAGCAAGCCATGACCAACTGCGAGCTAAGGAGGCCTTAGATAAAACCAAACCAGTCAACATCTTGATCTGGGACTTCTAGCCTCCAGCACTGTGAGAAAATAACTTCCTATTGTTAAAGCCATACAGTGGAATTTTGTTAATGGCAGCCCTAAAGTACTTTTATATTAATCTGTTAATATAGATACCATATGGGCAGAGTACACCCTGGTATTTTCAAGTATTAGTCTTTGTCCTCTTGTTACCCACACCTCAGAATACCTTTGTGACATTACATCAAGGTCACAGCCATCATAATGATTAATAGAGGAGGAGAGAGAATGTTGGGATGTAAAACCTTAGAAGTCAGGTAGCTAAATAACTTGAATACTAAAATAATATAGTATAAATAATTCTAAATGGTGGCCCAGCACAATTAAAGTCTAGGGCTGCTTGTAAAAATTCAAGGTCTCTGACATCAAAAATCACTGTCCCAGTAGATAGATGATGCTGGTCCTTAAGATCTGATAGGAAATATGAAAATGCTGTTAGCCCTTTCAAACAACAACCCAATCAGTTAAATAGCAGTGTTCACTAGACGAGGGAGAGACAAAAAGTGATTTTGATCAATCCAAATGAGCTAAACCTTAATCCTACAGATTGGATCAAGACTAACTAACCTTCATCAGATAAAAGTGACACTTGTATCTCCCTGGAGTGACTCCTATTCTCATCTTCCTTTCTAGCTAATGCCTCATTTATCTCTTGTTTGCAGCATGGTAAAATTTGTTTCACTTGTTGCTTTCTCTCTGCCACCCTCCCTCCCCTCCCTAACCCTTCATTCAGCCTTTTGTTTCCTACTGTTCTATCATGACAGCTCCTGACAAGGCCAGAGCAACCTCATTACCAATTCAAATGGTCAGTTTCCAGTCATCATAACTGACCTCAGCTCCTCTACTGAATACTCACCTCTGTGTAGTCTGACTCATAGAGGAACTCACCTAATCTCATAGCTGTAAGTATAGTACATCTTCTATCTCATCTATTTAATTTCAGTATGGACCTACTCTACTGAGTTCCAGACCGTAGTTTACATTTCCACTTGAGTATTCAACTGTCACCTCAAATACACCCCATTTAAAACTCATCCTTCTATTCCATGCTATCCCGCCATGTCTAGATCTCAGGTACAGCAAGATTAAGCAGGATTATTCAGCCAATGATCGGCAGCATTGCCACGTGCCCTAGGCAGTCTAGCTCACGAGTCCACACTTTTCTCACTTGTCTCACTTGTGCTATATGGAACAAGGCAAAAGCCAAAATCATCTTTTTAAGATTATGTCTCTTTTTCTAACAACCCCCAAATAGCTTTCTATTTCCGTTAGTTAAAATGGAATGTGTCTATAGATATAAACCCTGGAATGACTGCTCCATTGTACCATTTCTTTCATCTCTTACCACTCTTTACCTCATTCACTTTGCTAAGGTAAACTTCTTCCTCATAATCGCCAGGCGTGAATGCCTTGACTTTTACTGTCCCTGTTAGTGACACACTCTCCAGACATACGCGTGGCTCACTGAGCTTCGTGCACATCACCACCACATGTCACCAGATGGACCTTCTCTGAACAGCCCATATAAAATGCATCATCACCTTCTATTCCCTTAGGTACTTTCTTTTATTACATCATAGGACTTAACATTGTCTGACAGTTTACATGTTAATATATATGTATTAATGGTCTAGTCTAATTACTTCCTTGAAAATGGAAGTCTGCCAGTGCAGAATCTTAGGTTCAATACTATATTCCCAGCATTCCAGTGCCTGTATCATAGCTGTTAGTCACTACTGAAAATATATTGGATAAATGACATTTATATCCAATAAATATATATCGGATAAATGATGTAATGATATAATGAAGTAGGTTGAAGAAGAACAATAATCTCAACAAGAGCTAGGAACAGTAGACTTAAAAAAAATTTTTTTAAGCTACTGCTGAAATAAATAGGAATAAAGGAGGAAAGATTCTGAGGAATTAGGGACATAAGAGATGTGAGCTGATACTGTACAGCTGCTATTTTCCTGGGAGCATTCAGAGAGCATACACAGGGCACAAAGTTGAAGATGGTCTTTGATCAAGTTGGGAGATGCTTTTTGCAGGCAGACAAATCAGCAGAGCTCTTTTACTCTTGAATGGCTACAAAGGCAAAATTTGAAATACAAGGAACTAAAATCCCAGGGAGAAGGGAGAAATGAAAAACTGGCTATCGCTGGTTTTCCTTTTAAGACTTGCTGAATATTGATGCTGCATAGGGCAGTAGGCTAATAAGCTCAGAAGAAGGCCTCTAACAGAAGAACTGAGTTCTTTGAAGTCTCATGGGATTAAGACAAAGACTCAAGGTCATTTACTATCATTGAGAGAGACCCTTGTGAACATACAGTCTTTTAGTTAGAAGCCTGGGAGACCCAAATGGCCAGAGCTGGTATGAATTGGAATCTTAACAGAATATAGTCAAAACTGCCCACAACCTCAATTCAGCTCAGTTCCTGATTGAGTCAAGTTCATCAGCCTCCTCTCTGCTAAAACATAAATGAATATTCTCTGGAGAAAGATAATATTATCTAGAGCTTCAACCATTTTTTTCACTGGCATTAAAAAAATACATCACAAGAGACAGGACCCTGTGACCCAAATATCAAGATCAAAAATAGAAAATAGAGATCCACAAGTGATCAAGACATACCAAATAAGGACTCAATGCCAACTATGATTAATATTATCAAGAAAATAGAGGAAAAAGAGAAAATATAGGAAAAGCTGGATGACTCTGCCAGAGTATTGGAATATAAAAAAAAATCAAATGAAAATTCTAGAGATGAAAAATACAATAACTAAAGTTAAAAATACATGAGTTTGACAGAATAATAGACACACACCAAAGAATAGTAATCAATTGGAGGACAGGTTAATAAATTTAAATTTGTCCAAAACAACACATAGAAAAACAAATGGAAGATACAGAAAAAAGAGGCACATAAGATGCTGTAAAAAGATCTAATGTATCATTTGATATCCAGAAGAAAAGGAGACAGAAAATGGGGAGAAGTCAATATTGGAAGAGATAATGACCCAGAATTTTTCAAAACTGATATAAGGTGTCAATCAACAAATTCAATAAGGTACACAAACTCTAAGCAAAATACAAAGGGAATTTCACATAATTACATCATAGTAAAATAATGGAAAAGTCAATAAGGAATTCTTAAAATCAGCCAGAGAATAAAGAAACACTAAATTTATAGTGACAACAATAGAATGAAAGTGGCCTCTCACCATAAAAAAAAATTAAAGCCAAAAGGAAATAAAGTACAATTACTAAAATGCTGGAGGAAAATACCTGCCCCTTAGAATTCCATATCCCTTAAAAATATTCTTCAAGATGGCAAAATAAAGCACATTTCAGATAAACAGAGTAGCTTTCCCCAACATACCTGCCCTGAAAGAAATACAAAGTTTTTTAGGCCAAAAGAAGCTGGTCCCAGAAAAGGTACCAAAATGCAGGAAGATAAGAGCAAAAAAAGGGAAAAAAATTCAATATATTGACTGCACAAAATGATAATATACTGTGTTGGCTGATATATGTAGAATTAGCAACAACTATAACAAGGCTGTGCTAGAGATTACATGAATTTATTGTGAACAAGTGAACACAATAAATTATAGTAAGAATGTATATTTCAGTCTCTTAGAGTACTTCCTAATAGGATAGTAAAAGAATATATGACTTTCATGTTTATAGAGAAGAAAAATGGAAAAGTAAATCTTTATAAATGATCTGAAAGAAGAAAAGAGAGAAAAAGGAACATAAAACAGGTCCAGCCTAAAACAAAGTAGTAAGGTAGTAGACATAAGACCAAATATATCAGTAATTACACCTCAAATGCAAAATAACTGAACACTTCAATTAAAACCAAACAACAAAAACTATATATTGCTTCTGTGAGACACACCTTAAATATACAGATTTTGATAGTAAAGGATTGAGTAAAATATATACTATGTAGACACTAATCCAAAGAAAGCTCATGTCCTAAAGCTAATATAAAACAAAGTTGACTTTAAGGCAGCAAGCATTACTTTAGATAAAGAGAGATATTTTTTATAGAGGATACAAGTGAATAAAATCTTTATATCTCCCATACAATTATAATATCCAACGTTTGCAAGTCAGGATCACACTCACCCTCTAAGAAGATGCTATCTGTACAGTTAAGAGTTCCATACACCTTTTTCATTTAACTGCTGCATAGTTGAAGACACTGCAGTGAGTCTTCAAGTTTTCTACCAGCTACAAGTTTTCCTCCTGGTGATTTCTCTCACAAATAGTCTACTTGGTCCTACTCATAAGTAAGAATAAGAGATTACAACAATAAAGAGTAGTTACACTGTTAACTTCACTGATAGGGTGTTTGAGATGTTTTCTAATATACAAGATTTAATTGTGGACACACCAGAGGAAAAGGAATAGTTAAGCTAGGAACCCCTTCTCTTTTGAGGATAAAAACCACGGAACAACTACGGAGATCATCCATCCATTTCAGTAAACAATCACCTTGGTGGCTGATGCTCTGTTCTTCCTGGACAGTATGGTGGTGGTGTTGCCTTTAGAGGCTAAGGTAATTTCCCATTCCAGAAAGATGAAAATTTCCATTCCAAAAATGGAGAGGACTGATTGTAATACTCAGAGTTACAGTTATCACCAAAACCATGGAACCTCAGCTTGTTTCTGTTGAATTCCTTTAATTTAATAAATCCCAGCACTATAAGGCAACACTTTCCTTCAACAAACTATTTCCAAATCCAAAGTCTCCTTCACTCTAAACATTGGATTCTTTTTCAGGTTCCTCCTGGTTCCCGTGATGGAGTATACATGGCTCTTGTTTCTGAAAATACTGAGTAAAATACAGATCAAATTCTGTAAACTCTGACCTCAGTGCAACTATACCTCCACACACTTTCTATAAATAATTACCCCAATGAAAGAATATTTATACTTCTATATTAAAAATGGTTCTGAACCTGTTAAACGTAACTGGTATGCCTGAGTAAATTTGCACTGATGCTAATATTTCTTAGTCATTTTCTACCCAACTGTTCAATTACCTAGTAAAAATAGTAGGAATCCATTAGTGAGATGTATTTCTTCTTTGGCAGGTAAACTTAGCCTTTGCTTCCATGGAATTAGTCTGGCTTGTGTTCTCATTTATGCATTATTCTAATTACATACCAGTTCTTGTCTTTCCATGTAATAAAGTTGTGAAATTACACAAGCAATTGTAATAGAATGATCTAATTAATAATCTTCCAACTATATAAGTTTACCCATTGAATAAGAACCTTAGACACCTAATGTTTTAGAACAAGTTAGAAATTATACAATGATGTATCATATCAAATTTGTATAGATGTGATGGTCATTATAAATATGATTCCAAAAAATACAATGGACTCTTTTATCCATTCACATGAAAAATAGTATGTACACATACTATATGGCAAAGAATGCCATACACTATTCCAGATAAATCAGATCTTATTTAAGGTTTTATAATCATCTTAAAAAATTACCAGAATTGAGGCTTCTTTATAGGGTTTTACTGGAACAATAAACCTAATTTAGTGACAGATGCTGTACTCACACCTTTAGAGGGATTGAATGACTTTTTAGATATTTTAAGTATGCTCTTAGGCAACAAATACAATTCAAATACCAGACACTTTTAAGTCATTTCTATCAGTTGACTATTCAAATGACAAAACAGCACCAGGAGTTATTGCATATTTTAAAAGATAAACTCTGCCCTTCAGTTAGTCATTAAACTTGAATAACAAATTTCTGGCAATACGCATTTTAAATTATTACTGAAAAACAAACTCCTAGCCTCTCTAATCAACAATCATAAAATGTCCTATAAGTACCCTGTAGGCCCTTAGCGGATTTCTGCAGACAGAAATGCTACTGGAAAAAGTCCTTATTAAATATTTCTTGGACAGTTGCTTGGATATCAGCCTTATGCTTGCATGCCTTTTGTGCAATGTTATTTTCTTCATTTATGTTGACTTTTTCTTTTGCTTTTGTTCTCTTTCTTAATAGTATTTAAATAGAAAATTTTGGAAGATTTTTTTATTTGTTCTATATATCATCATTTGTACTGGAAGTCCAGATTTGCTCTCCCTCAATTCTGATTAAAATTCATTTCCAAGCTTGATTTTTGAAGATGCACATCCTTATAATTCCTATTACACCTTCAAAATAGGTTAAAATTTAGTTGCCAACAGTATGGAGTACTAGAAACATATATTCCATATATCAGAAATTCTATAGCTTTTTTTTTACGTACCAAATATTAAAGATAACAATAAGCAGTGTGACCCCTACCAGCACCCACCTAGGATTCCCTTGGACCATGCCCCTTTGGCCCTGGCTCTGCCTCCAGCCAGCCAGCTAAAACCACAGCACACACACAGGATACCCACGGGATATTCCTACACAAGGGCACATCTTCACAACTGGAAAAGTAGCCCTTTTGTCTAATCCATAAAAACAAACAGAAAGTCAAACAAAATGAGACATAAGAATATGCTTGAAACAAACAATACAAAACTTAAGAAAAAGAACTAAAGGAACTAGAGTTAAATAACCTACTCAAAAAGGATTTAAAAATAGTGGTTATAAAGATGCTCACTGGACTTGAGAGAATGAACACAGGAAGGTCATCAACAAAGATATAAAAAAATTATAAAAACTAATCACAGATTAAGAATACAATAAATGAAAGGAGAAATGCACTAAAGGGAATCAACAGTAGATTAGAGGATGCAGAAGAACAGATAAGCAATTTGGAAGACAGCATATAAGCTGAAAAGAAAGAAAAATACTAAGAAATGAAAATACATTAAGAAGTGAAAACTTAAAACATTCTAACATCTACATTATGAAACATTCCAACATCTATTTTATAGAAGTCTCAGGAGGGGGAGAAAGAGAGAAAGGGGTGGAAAACTTATTTGAAGAAATAATAGCTGAAAACTTCCACAACCTGGGGAAAGAAACAGATATCCAGGTCCACAGAATCCCAAATAAATTGAACCCAAGGAGGTCCATACCAAGACACATAATAATTAAAATGTCAGAGATTAAAGACAAAAAGATTCTTAAAAACAGCAAAAGAAAAGCAATGCGGTAATTACAAAGGAAACCTCATAAAGCTATCAGCTGATTCTTTAGCAGAAACTCTACAGGCCAGAAGGGAGTAGCATGATATATTCAAGGCGCTGAAAGGAAAAAAAGCTTACAACAAAGAATACTAAACCTGGAGAGAAAATAATCCAGAATTAAAGGAGAGAGTTTCTCAGATAAAAGTTAAAGGAGGAGGTGGAGCCAACATGGCGGCATGAGTAGGACAGTGGGAATCTCCTCATAAAAACATATATACTTTTGAAAATACAACAAATACAACTAATCCTAAAGGAGAGACCAGAAGACACAGGACAACAGCCAGATTGCATCCACACGTGCGAGAGCCCAGCGCCTGGTGAAAGGGGTAAGATACAACCCCCGGCCCGGCAGGACCCAAGCACACCTCCCCCCAGCTCCCAGCGGGAGGGAGAGGGAGCCCAGGACTGCTAAACACCCAGCCCCAGCCCCCCGCACCAGAGCGCAGACACAGTGCATGCGTGGAGGGCTGGAAACTAGGGAAACAGGGCAGCAAGACCTCTGAGCGGGTTCCGAAGCTGACGCCCCTGTGACAAAGAAAACTGAGTGCTTTTTGAAAAGGAATTCAAAACAAAAGTCATAACCATGCTGATGGACTTGCAGAGAAATATGCAAGAACTAAGGAAGGAGAATAAAGAAATAAAACAAGCTCTGGAAGGACTTCAAAACAGAATGGACGAGACGCAAGAGACCATTAATGGACTAGAAAACAGAGAACAGGAACGCAGAGAAGCTGATGCAGAGAGAGATAAAAGGATCCCAGGAACGAAAGAATTTTAAGAGAGCTGAGTGATCAATCATAAAGGAACAATATCCGCATTATCAGGGTACCAAAAGAAGAAGAGAGAGAAAAAGGGATAGAAAGTGTCTTTGAAGAAATAATTGCCAAAAACTTCCCCAAACTAGGGGAGGAAATGGCCTCTCAGACCACAGAGGTACACATAACTCCCATGACAAGGGATCCAAGAGGGCAACACCAAGACACAAAATAATTAAAATGGCAAAGATCAAAGACAAGGACAAAGTATTAAAGGTAGCCAGAGAGAAAAAAAAGGTCACCTACAAAGGAAAACCCATCAGGCTGTCATCAGACTTCTCAACAGAAACCCTACAGGCCAGAAGAGAATGGCATGATATACTTAATGCAATGAAACAGAAGGGCATCGAACCAAGAGTAATGTATCCAGAACAAATATCATTTAAATATGAAGGAGGGATTAAACAATTCCCAGACAAGCAAAAGCTGAGGGAATTTGCCTCCCACAAACCACCTCTACAGGGCATCCTACAGGGACTCCTCTAGATGGGAGCACAGAACAAAACACCCAACATATGAAGAAGGGAGGAGGAGGAATAAGAAGGGAGAGAAATACAGAATCATCAGACCGCGTTTATAATAGCTCAAAAAGCGAGTTAGACAGTAAGGTAAAAAAGAAGCTAACCCTGAACCTTTGGTAACCAAAAACTTAAAGCCTGCAATGGCAATAAGTACATACCTTTCAATAATCACCCTAAATGTAAATGGACTGAATGCACCAATCAAAAGACACAGAGTAATAGAATGGATAAAAAAGCAAGATCCATCCATATGCTGCTTACAAGAAACACACCTCAAACCCAAAGACATGCACAGACTTAAAGTCAAGGGATGGAAAAAGATATTTCATGCAAACAACAGAGAGAAGAAAGCAGGTGTTGCAATTCTGGTATCAGACAAAACAGACTTCAAAATAAAGAAAGTAACAAAAGACAAAGAAGGACATTACATAATGATAAAGGGCTCAGCCCAACAAGAGGATATAACCATTATAAATATATATATATATGCACCCAATACAGGAGCACCAACATACCTGAAACAAATACTAACAGAACAAAAGGAGGAAATAGCATGCAATGTGTTCATTCTAGGAGACTTCAACACACCACTCACTCCAAAGGACAGATCCACGGACACAGAGGCACTGAACAACACACTAGAACAGATGGACCTAATAGACATCTACAGAACTCTACATCCAAAAGCAACAGGATACACATTCTTCTCAAGTGCACATGGAACATTCTCCAGAAAAGACCACATACTAGGCCACAAAAGAGCCTCAGTAAATTCCAAAAGATTGAAATCCTACCAATCAACTTTTCAGACCACAAAGGCATAAAACTAGAAATAAACTGTACAAAGAAAGCAAAAAGATTCACAAACACATGGAGGCTTAACAAAACACTCCTAAATAATCAATGGATCAATGACCAAATCAAAATGGAGATCCAGCAATATATGGAAACAAATGACAACAACAACACAAAGCCCCAACTACTGTGGGACACAGCAAAAGCAGTCTTAAGAGGAAAGTATATAGCAATCCAGGCATATTTAAAGAAGGAAGAACAATCCCAAATGAATGGTCTAATGTCACAATTATCAAACTTGGAAAAAGAAGAACAAATGAGGCCTAAGGTCAGCAAAGGCAGGACATAATAAAGATCAGAGAAGAAATAAATAAAATTGAGAAGAATAAAACAATAGCAAAAATCAATGAAACCAAGAGCTGGTTCTTCTAGAAAATAAACAAAATAGATAAGCCTCTAGCCAGACTTATCAAGAGGAAAAGAGAGTCAACACAAATCAACAGTATCAGAAACGAGAAAGGAAAAATCATGATGGACCCCACGGAAATACAAAGAATTATTAGAGAGTACTATGAAAACCTATATGCTAACAAGCTGGGAAACCTAGGAGAAATGGACAACTTCGTAGAAAAATACAACCTTCCAAGAATGACCCAGAAAGAACCAGAAAATCTAAACAGACCAATTACCAGCAACGAAATTGAAGCGGTAATCAAAAAACTACCAAAGAACAAAACCCCTGGGCCAGATGGATTCACCTCGGAATTTTATCAGACATACAGGAAAGACATAATACCCATTCTCCTTAAAGTTTTCCAAAAAATAGAAGAGGGGGGGATACTCCCAAACTCATTCTATGAAGCTAACATCATCCTAATACCAAAACCAGGCAAAGACCCCACCAAAGAAGAAAACTACAGACCAATATCCCTGATGAACGTAGATGCAAAAATACTCTACAAAATATTAGCAAACCGAATTCAAAAATACATCAAAAGGATCATACACCATGACCAAGTGGGATTCACCCCAGGGATGCAAGGATGGTACAACATAAGAAAGTCCATTAACATCATCCACCACATCAACAAAAAGAAAGACAAAAACCACATGATCATCTCCATAGATGCTGAAAAAGCATTTGACAAAGTTCAACATTCATACATGATAAAAACTCTCAGCAAAATGGGAATAGAGGGCAAGTACCTCAACATAATAAAGGCCATTTATGATAAACCCACAGCCAACAATATATTGAACAGCGAGAAGCTGAAAGCCTTTCCTCTGAGATCTGGAACTAGACAGGGATGCCCTCTCTCCCCACTGTTATTTAACATAGTACTGGAGGTCCTAGCCACGGCAATCAGAAAAAACAAAAAAATACAAGGAATCCAGATTGGTAAAGAAGAAGTTAAACTGTCACTATTTGCAGATGACATGATACTGTACATAAAAAACCCTAAAGACTCCACCCCAAAACTACTAGAACTGATATCGGAATACAGCAAAGTTGCAGGATACAAAGTCAACACACAGAAATCTGTGGCTTTCCTATATACTAACAACGAACCAACAGAAAGAGAAATCAGGAAAACAACTCCATTCACAATTGCATCAAAAAAAATAAAATACCTAGGAATAAACCTAACCAAAGAAGTGAAAGACTTATACTCTGAAAACCACAAGTCACTCTTAAGAGAACTTAAAGGGGACACTAACAGATGGAAACTCATCCCATGCTCGTGGCTAGGAAGAATTAATATCGTCAAAATGGCCATCCTGCCCAAAGCAATATACAGATTTGATACAATCCCTATGAAACTACCAGCAACATTCTTCAATGAACTGGAACAAATAATTCAAAAATTCATATGGAAACACCAAAGACCCCGAATAGCCAAAGCAATCCTGAGAAAGAAGAATAAAGTAGGGGGGATCTCACTCCCCAACTTCAAGCTCTACTATAAAGCCATAGTAATCAAGACAATTTGGTACTGGCACAAGAGCAGAGCCACAGACCAATGGAACAGACTAGAGAATCCAGACATTAACCCAGACATATATGGTCAATTAATATTTGATAAAGGAGCCATGGACATACAATGGCGAAATGACAGTCTCTTCAACAGATGGTGCTGGCAAAACTGGACAGCTACATGTAGGAGAATGAAACTGGACCATTGTCTAACCCCATATACAAAAGTAAATTCAAAATGGATCAAAGACCTGAATGTAAGTCATGAAACCATTAAACTCCTGGAAAAAAACATAGGCAAAAAACTCTTAGACATAAACATGAATGACTTCTTCTCGAACATATCTCCCCAGGCAAGGAAAACAACAGCAAAAATGAACAAGTGGGACTATATTAAGCTGAAAAGCTTCTGTACAGCAAAAGACACCATCAATAGAACAAAAAGGTACCCTACAGTACGGGAGAATATATTTGTAAATGACAGATCTGATAAAGGCTTGACATCCAAAATATATAAAGAGCTCACCCACCTCAACAAACAAAAAACAAATAATCCAATTAAAAAATGGGCAGAGGAACTAAACAGACAGTTCTCCAAAAAAGAAATTCAGATGGCCAACAGACACATGAAAAGATGCTTCACATGGCTTGTCATCAGAGAAATGCAAATTAAAACCACAATGAGATATCACCTCACACCAGTAAGGATCGCCACCATCCAAAGGACAAACAACAACAAATGTTGGCGAGGTTGCAGAGAAAGGGGAACCCTCCTACACTGCTATTGGGAATGTAAATTAGTTCAAACATTGTGGAAAGCAGTATGGAGGTTCCTCAAAAAGCTCAAAATAGAAATACCATTTGACCCAGGAATTCCACTCCTAGGAATTTACCCTAAGAATGCAGCAGCCCAGTTTGAGAAAGACAGTTGCACCCCTATGTTTATCGCAGCACTATTTACAATAGCCAAGAATTGGAAGCAACCTAAATGTCCATCAATAGATGAATGGATAAAGAAGATGTGGTACATATACACAATGGAATACTACTCAGCCAATAAGAAAAGGGCAAATCCTACCATTTGCAGCAACATGGATGGAGCTGGAGGGTATTATGCTCAGTGAAACAAGCCAAGCAGAGAAAGAGAAATACCAAATGATTTCACTCATCTGTGGAGTATGAGAACAAAGGAAAAACTGAAGGAACAAAACAGCAGCAGAATCACAGAACTCAAGAATGGACTAACAGGTACCAAAGGGAAAGGGACTGGGGAGGATGGGTGGGTAGGGAGGGATAAGGTGGGGGAAGAAGAAGGGGGGTATTAAGATTAGCAGGCATAAAGGGGGAGTGGGAGAAAGGGGAGGGCTGTACAACACAGAGAAGGCAAGTAGTGATTCTACAAAATTTTGCTATGCTGATGGACAGTGACTGTAAAGGGGCTTATAGGGGCGACCTGGTAAAGGGGAGAGCCTAGTAAACATAATATTCATCATGTAAGTGTAGATTAATGATAACAACAACAAAAAAGCAGTTCCTGTGTTGTGAACTCCAATGAGTTCTACACAATGGTATAAAGGGCATATAAAAGTGTAGGCAAAGGGTCTGTTTGTGTTTATACAGAGGATCAAAGCCTAATTTGGCTACCCCGAAAATGAACTAAGATACGATATGAAAGAGAACTTCCAACATCTGCACTCTCGGGAAGACTCATGACAGAAGATGATCATCAGAAAAACCCAGCAAAGATCCACGCACTGCTACAGCTGTAGATGCACTCATCCCACCAGCTCCTGGACTTGCCATGGGAATGAAGAAGGAGATATCTAAGCTGGCCTGTGCATACAGTAAGACAACAAACTTGACTGGATCTATACTGTTGGAACTCAATCAAGAAGTAGGAGAAGTGCAAATTGTAGCGCTCCAAAATCTTACAACTATAGACTATTTACTGTTAAAAGAACATATGGGATGTGAACATTCCACAGGATTGGGTTGTTTTAATTTGTCTGATTTCTCTCAGACTGTTCAAGTTCAGTTGGACAATATCCACCATATCATAGATAAGTTTTCACAAATGCCTAAGGTGCCTAACTGGTTTTCTTGGTTTCACTGGAGATGGCTGGTAATTACAGGTATGCTTTGGTTATGTAACTATACTCCTATTATGTTAATGTGTGTGTGCAATTTAAGTAGTAGCTTAAAACCTATACATGCTGAAGTTACTCTACAAGAAGATATGTCAAAGAAATAATCAATCTTCCCATGTGTTCTTCCGCCTGCTACTTCTATAGCTTTTCTTCTTCCTTCCTAATTACAACCCTTAAATAGAATTTGTGCCTCATATCAAATTTACCGAGTATCATAATTCTTCCAAGTGGTAAAGACACCTCAAGACAAATGCTGGGCATAGAAGCCACAGGGCATAAATATGCAAAGAAGTAAAAAGCTAACCTTTTCAAACAATATGGCTTCTCTCTCACTTACCAATATTACATTTCCCTGTATGGCCCCGGAAGATGACTGGTTAGCCAGAGACGGGTAAGATTCCTCAAGGGAGGAACAACCTAAGACAGGCACAGTCACAGGGGGGCCATCAGGTGAGAAAATGGGGATCAACAGAGGTGAGGCTTAGAACCTCACCCCCCCCGTTCTGAGAGAAATCTTCTGCATACGTGGATGTTTTATTGCCCTTGTCTAGCTTGGATTAACACATAGTCTACAGGCACACACCTGATCATCTACATTTGCTCTCTTACAACACTAAACTATGTTTTCTACCTTTATCTTGTATCTACCTACCACTTCAGCATTTTATTAAAAATAATAATAATAAAGAGAGAAATGTGGTATCCACATATAAATCAAGTATAAAAATCAAATGAATATTCATATTTGAACTGATTGTTCATAGTTCATAATGCATGAGCAAAACCAAAAGTTTCTATGATGACTGCCCTTGTATTATTCACCATGTAACTTATTCACTATGTAAGAATTTGTTCTCCATGTAAGAACTTGTTCGTTATGCTTCAGAAGATTGGAGACTGATGAAAATTAGGCTTGGGGTGGATTAATGATTGTGCATTGAGCACTGACTCCCCTATACAGAATTTTATTGTTGTTAACAACCATTTGATCAATAAATATGAGAGCTGCCCTCTCAAAAAAAAAAAAGTACACACTTCCAATTGTAAAATAAATAAGTAACTGGGACATAATGTATAGCACAAGGAATATATTCAAAATATTGTAACAACTTAGTATGGTGATAGCTGGTAGCTATAATTATCATGTATATAAATGTTGAATCACTGTGTTGTACACCTGAAACTAATGTAATACTGTGTGTCAACTACCCTTTAATAAAAAATAATTATCTACCAAAAAAAAAAAAAGTTAAAGGAGTTCACCAACACTAACTGAGCCTTACATGATATGTTAAAGATACTTTTTTAAGAGGAAAAGGAAGGGCCATACCTAGAAGCAAAAATATTCCAAAAAAAAAATTTCATTGCTAAAAGCAAACATCTAGCAAAGGTAGTAGATCAATCACCTAAAAACTAGTATGAAAGTTAAAGACAAAAGTAGTAATTATTTCTGAAAATTAGTTAAGGGAATCACTAAATAAAGGGATATAAAAGAATGCATCACATACATAAAACAAAGAGGAGGAGGAGGAGTAAAAATGTGGTGCTGTTAGAATGCATTTGAACTTATGTGACCATCAAGTTAACATAGACTGCTATAAACACAGGGCATCAGATATGAACCCCATGGTAAACACAAATTCAAAAACCTATAATAGATACACAAAAAAATTAAGAGATGGTAATCCAACATCAGATGTTCATATTATAGAAGTCCCAGAAGGAGAAGAGAGGCCAAAGAATGCATCAGCAATTTCTATAACACTAAAGAAAATCATCATGCACAAGGAAAGAGAGAAAGAAAAGGATCAGAGAAGAATGACAAAAACAATCAGCAAACACTGAACAAAATGGCAATAAGTACATACCTGTTAATAATTATTTTAAATGTAAATGGAGTAAGTGCTCTAATCAAAAGACATAGAATGCTGAAAGGTATAAAAAAAGTAAGACCACCTATATGCTGCCTATAAGAGACTCACTTCAGACCAAAAGAAATCCACAGACTGAAACTGAATGGATGTAATAAAACATTCCATGGGAAAAAAAAAAAAAACTGGAGCAGCAGTGCTTAAATCAGACAAAATAGACTTTAAAACAGACTAAGAAGAGACAAAGGCCATTATATAATGATTAAAGACTCAATCTAGAAAGAAGATAGAACAATTGTAAATATCTACACACCCAACAGAGGAACACCTAAATACATAGAGCAAATATTAACAGACATAAAAGAAAAAATTCATAGTAATATGATAATAGTAGGGGACTTTAACACCCCAGTCACCTCAATGGATAGATCATCCAGACAGAAATAAGTGTACAGTGGCTTTCAACTATGCATTAGACCAAATGGACTAAATAGATATATATAGAAAATTACATCCAAATATGGGAGAATATACATTCTTTTTAAGTACACCTGAAACATTCTCCAAGACAGATCAGATGTTTAGGCCACAAAACAAGTTTTAAATAAGTTTAATTGAACTCACACCTAATATCTTTCATAATCACAAGTATGAAATTGGAAATCAATTATAAGAAAAACACTGGAAAAACAAGCACGTGGAGGTTAAACAGCATGCTACTGAACAACCAAAGGGTCAATGAAGAACTCAAAGAGGAAATAAAAAATATGTGTAGAATAATAAATATAGAAACACCATGGTTCATAATCTTTGAGACACAGGGAAAGCAGTTGTCAGTGGGAAATTTATAGCAGTACAGGCCTACCTCAAGAAACCAGAAAAATCTCAAATCAACAATCTGACCCTACACCTAAAAGAACTAGGAAAAAAACAACAAGAAAAGCCCAAAGTTAGTAGAAGGAAGAAATAGTAAACATCAGAATGGAAATAAATAAATTTGAGACTATGAAAACAATATAAAAGATCAATGAAACTAAGAGCTAGTTATTTGAAAAGATAAAATTGATAAGCTTTAGCCAGACTCATCAAGAAAAAAGAAATAGGACCCAAATAAATCAGATATGAAAAAGGTTACAACTGATACCATAGAAATACAAACAATTCTAAGAGATTATTATGAAAGACTACAAGCCAATAGTCAGAAAGATAAGTTACTAGAAACATGCAATCCTCCAAAGCAAAATGAGGAAGAAATAGAAAATCCAAATAGATTGATTACTAGTAACAAAATTAAATTGGTGACAAAAAAATCTCCCAACTAACAAAATTCAAGAACCAGATGATTTCACAGGAGAATTATACCAAACATTTAAAGAAGAGTTAATGTCTATCTTTCTCAAAATTATTTCAAAAACTAGAGGAGGAAGGAGAGCTTCCAAACTTATTCTATGAGGCCAGCATCACTCTGATACCAAAATCAGACAAATACACTACAAAAATAAAATTACAAACCAATATCCATAATCATCATAGATGCAAAATCCTCAACAAAATATTCACAAATTAATTCAAAATAGATTAAAAGGATCATTCACTATGACCAAGTGGGTTTTACTCCAGGGATGCAAGATTGGTTCAATATCAGCAAATGAATCAACGTGATACACCACATTAGAAGAAGGATAAAAATCTATGATCATCTCAATGGATGTCAGAAACCATTTGCCAAAATTTATCATCATTTATGATAAAAACTCTCGACAAAATAGGTACAGAGGGAACATATCTCAACATAATAAGGCCATATATAACAAATCCACTGCCAACATCATACTCAATGCTAAAAGCTTTTCCTCTAAGACCAGAAACAAGATAAGGATGTCAATACTCTATCAACTTTATTCAACATAGTACTGGAAGTCTTAGCCATGGCAATCAGACAAGAGAAAGAAATAAAAGGCATTTAAATGAGTAGAAAGAAGGAAAATTGTCACTATTTGTAGATGGCATGGGAACATATATAGAAAACTTTAAAGATTCCACCAAAAAGCTATTAGAATAAATGAATTGAGTAAAGTTGCAGGATACAAAAATCAATATACAGAAGTCTGTTGTATTTCCACATACAAATTACAAACTAACAGAAAGAGAAATTAAGAAAACAATCGTATTTACAGTTATATCAACAAGAATAAAAGACTTGGGAATAAATCTAACCAAGGAGGTGAAAGACCTATACTCTGAAAACTATAAGACATTGATGAAAGAAATTGAAGATGACAGAAATAAATGAAAAGATATGCCCTGCTCATGGATAAGAATATTGTTAAAATGGACAGATGACCAAAAGAAATCTACATATTCAATGCAATCCCTATGAAAACCCCAATGGCATTTTTAACAGAACTAGAGCAAATAATCCTAGAATTTATAGGGAACTGCAAAAGACCCTGAATAGCCAAAGCAATCTTGAGGAAAAGAACAAAGCTAGAGGTACCATGCTCCCTGATTTCAAACTATACTATGAAGCTGCAGTGATCAAAATAGTATGGTACTGGCAGAAAAATAGACACAAAGATCAATAGACCAGAATAGGGAGCTCATAAATAAACCAATGCTTATATGGTCAATAAATCTATGGCAAAGGAGGTAAGAATATACTATGGGGAAAAAGTCTCTTCAGTAAATGGTGTGGGGAAAACTGGACAGCTACATGCAAACCAATGAAACTGGATCTCTATCTTACATAATATACAAAAAAAAATCTCAAAATGAATTAGAGACCTAAGCGTAAGAACTGAAACTATAAAACTTCTAGAAGAAAACACAGGCAGTAAACCTTGAACATTAGAATTAGTACTTTTTTTCTGTATATGTCTTCCTAGTCACAGGAAATAAAAGTAAAAACAAGAAAGTAGAGTATATCCAACTAAGAAGCTTCTACATAGCAAAGGAAGCCAAAATGAAAAGGCAACCTACTGACTGGGAGATGATACTTGCAAGTAATATATCTGATAAGTGGCTAATACCCAAAATACATAAAGAACTCAAATAACTCAACACCAAAAACCACAAAAAACAAATAACCCAATTAAAAATGGGCAGAGGACCTAAATAGGCATTTTTCCAAAACATGCATACAGATGGCCAACAGACACATGAAAAGATGCTTAACATCACTAGTCATCAAGGAAATGCAAATCAAAAACCTCAGGCACTCCTGGTAGGAATCGAATTGGTGTAGTTACTGTAGAATACAATATGGAGGTATCTCAAAACACTAAAAATAGAAATACGATTTGACCCAGCAATTCAGCTTCTGGGAGCTTGCCTGTAGTGATTACAGAGTACCTGTTGATTACAAAATCACTAATTGAAAAGATATATGCACTTCTTTGTTTATCAACAGCATTATTTACAATAGTCAAAATATGGAAGCAACCTAAGGTCCATCAACAGATGAATGAATAAAGGTGTGATACATATATACAATGGAATAGCATTAAAAAAGAATGGAATCTTGACATTTGCAGCATGGGTGGACATAAAGGGTACCATGCTAAGTAAAATAAGTCGAAGACAACATTATTTCTCACTTATATGTGGAATCTAAAAAACAAAAACAGAAATAGACTCATAGAGAACAGAATGGTGATTGCCATAGGGAAGGACACTGAGGGATAGGTGAAAGAGGTGAAGGGGATAAAGAGATACAAACAAACTATTATAAAATAAATTAGTTATGAAGATGAAATTATAGCATAGAAAATATAATCAATAATATTGTAATATATATGTATGTTAACAAACAGCAACTACACTTACCATGGTGAGTATTTAGTAATGATATAATTGTCAAATCACAGTGTTGTACACCTGAAGCCAATATAATATTGTATATAAACTATATTTCAATTAAAAAATAAAAAGGGGTTCTGAGCACCAATTTCCAATGTGTGGGGGTGTGGGAGGTGGGAGAGCAGTGGGAGGGTTCCCCAACATCAACAAGCCATTCTCTGACATCAGCTGGGTGTCATGCAAGTCAACTCAATTCTAACACTACTTACCTGGAGAAAGCAACAGTTCCTACAGGTTAATGGCTCAGTCCCACAAGACCCCACTCCCCCACCTCAGACTCAAGTCATAAGCCCAGGTCATCACCTGGGCTTCTGACTTACTGCCTACAGATCAGGGATCCCAATGACCCCTTCTTTGATTATGATTAATTTGGTAGAGCAACTAACAGAACTCAGAAAAACTTTTTGCTTACTAGATCACTGGTTTCTTATAGAAGGATACAACTCAGGAATAGCCAGATAGAAAATATGCTTAGGGCAAGGGGTGGAGATGGGGGGAGGAACTTTCATTCTCCCCAGTCTCCACTTGTTCACTAACCCAGAGGCTCTCCTTTTGGGTGTTTTATAGAGGCTTCATTACATAGGCATGACTGATTAAATTATTAGCCTTTGGTGACTAAACTCAATTGCCAGCCCATCTTCCCTCTCTGGGGCCAGGGGGTTGGGACTGAAAATTCCAAACCTCTAATCACACGGTTGGCTCCACTGCCAACCAGCCACCATCCTTAGTTGCTTTCCAAAAGTCACCTCATTAATATAACAAAACACACTACTATCACTCTGATCACAGGAAATGCCAAGGTTTTTAGAAGCTTTGTCCAGAAACACGAATGAAGATCAAGTATTTATTATAAATCACTATTGCAGTAGTTATCTTGGGTGGGGTTAGAGACAAAATTGAAGTAACTTTCTATAGTGGGTGAATGGTAATGTTCTGTATCTTGACAGAATTTTTAACTATACTGATGTATGCATTTATCAAAACTCTGGGAATGTGCACTTCATTTTATATAGATCTTATATAAAAAAACCTTGCACGCTAAATTATTTGAGGAAATTGTTCAGTTGTTCAATTTACATGAGTAGAAAATAAGATGAATTCATAGATGGACAGAGAGGCATAGAGATAGCATGATTGCAAGCATAGTGAAATGTTAATGGTGGAATCTAGATGGTAGATTTTGGGTTTTTCACTAAAAAAGTTTCAACTTTGGTGTATGTTCAAATGTTTGCATAATAAAGTATTGGAAGGACAGGAGTGCAACATTAACATCAAATACAATTTATTCACTCTGTTCAGTGAATTCTATTAAAAGAAGTATTAAAGACTGAGTTAAATTATATTTAATTTCAATGCTACCTTTTCACATATACTTCACTATTGTTCATAATAGCGAAGCTGTTTCCTGCATACATTCCTTTTAGAACACAACTTACATTGATTTGTCCACTGTTACAGACTATATTAACACTTAAAACTTAAAATACATTAGTGTTTGCTCTTTATCAATAAGTTCTTTATCAGTAACTTGCTCCTTTCATTCTGACTTCTTTCCAAATGTGTTCAAATTAAAAGCTATTAATGTTTGTGCTTTCTGGCAATTTTATTTTTATATTCATATTCAAATTAGTCCATTACTGAAATGCATACTTTTCCTAATAAATCAGATTTTATTGTTATTTCTTTTTAGGAGATTATTTGGATGTTCCACATTTCACTTTTTACAAAATTTCATAATTCATAGATGTAACATGTCCTGTTTTTCACGTTTAGACTGTTCTAATAAGAAGCATGATGGTAGGAGTCCAAAAAATGGTTACATTCACTGAAGGTGTCATAGGAATGTGTAAGACCTTCTGTCTGATTTTTTTTTTTAATTTAGAATAACTTTATTAGTATTTAATATATAAGACATGTTGATTTGGTTTTCATTGGTCACATCTCACATGTAGTATTTGAGTTCCCTAAAGAAGGAGTTTTGCAATGTGCAAGAGTTAGTAATTAAGCTCATTGTAATGTATTATAATTCATACTTGACTGTTTATGTGGACTTGTAAATATTTACTTGTTTTAACTAAGTAAATTCTTAGAAAAGGACACTTGGTTTAAAAGAAAATTTTACTAATGTAATAAAAGTCTAGAAGTCTCTTTTGAGTGAAAGATAAAAAAAATAAAAAGAATTGACAAAGATTTATTCTTCCTGTCATAGTGGGCTAGAGTATCACATGAAAAACAAACATAAGTGCATTTAACTGGAAAACAACAACAGAAAATGTCTTCCAGAAGATTTAAATGAACAAGTGCATTGTGAGAGGCATGGTATTCAGTGGGATGAAAATACCCATATTTCAAACATGCCCCAATTAATGGTATTTTCTACATTTCACATCATGAAATACATAAAAAAAAAAACCACTCTTGTGATCCTTTAAATAAAAATATAGGGGAGAAAATATATTTTCAATAATGCCTTTAATAAAACTCAATGTTTTTTTGGAAACACCTGTTTAAGTATAACTGCTCACAGAGCAACATCTTTGATTAGAACAAAGAGAGAGTTCCAGAATGAGAAAACACCACCCGTTCAGTTCACCCAACACTTGTCAGAGACAAGCTTTCACCATGGAATGTGCTGTTCTAGGTGTGTGGGCTTCAGCTGGGAACACCGGTATTTTCTGAGAGAATTGCAAACTACTGCAGAGTAGTTATCTTCACACCAGTGTTATACTAGTTGGCTAAACCTAAAAGTAGAAAGTTCTGACAAACATTACCAGACATGGATTTCAAGTAGTATAGTTTTGACTTTCTGGTTGAAGCACACCTAGAGTCTGGCTGCAGATACCCTAGGCCAGGGCATATGTGAACAGAGTCCTATGTGGGTACAGAACAGAAAGTCACTGGATAATCACACTGTTGTGAAAGTTTTAAGTAAGGGGCATCTAACATTTCACAATGTCTTGTCAATCTATAGAATCAAGTGTAAGAGATTCCTTCCTAGGCATGGAAAACCAGTCTCAAGGCATCTCTTCTGCAGGTTTCATAAAGTCCATGTTAAGTAAATAAATGAGTTAATTAAATGAAAAACTTACAGTTTCAAATAGAATGAAAAATGCTTTTATCTCCTCTCCATTAACTTGTTTTAATAATGCATAATTAATTCTAGGACGAGCAGTGTAACTGTGAAAAAAGTTTCAAAGATAAACTCTATAATAAGGCAAGATATCCATATCTGCCCTCAAATGAAATATCAAACATTATATTCCATGTTCATTGGCTTTTTGTAAGCTTTTCTACCCTGATGTTTTCTGTTTCCTTTTAACTCTCTTTAATGGATATTTTTTGAGCCTTTAATGTGTACTAGATTATGCATTAGTTTCACACATCCTATCTCATTTTAATTAGAGCTGAATATAGCACCAATCCATGAGACAAAGACAAAAAGCTTTGAAATTCTAAGATTTAATCTTCAAGCAACGTATTTCAAAATAGCTGAATGCATGAATCCTGAAATGGGGACATATTTAAAACAATTGCAGCAATTCTAGCCATAAGCTACTCCTCAAGAAAATGGCCTAGACGCCAGAAGGAAAGGCTGCCTCGCATTTGATGTGTGCGGCAGTCATTTTCAGTGAGGCCTGGAGCTCATCAGGAGGAGGCCTATTTCTAGAACACAGATAGCAGTTTTGCCAACGACTTCAGAGTTCTTCAGAAGGGTTTTCTCCAAAAGACTTATTTTCATAAAGAATGATGGAACACCTTTTTTTGAAAATAAACATTTTAATTATATAGGAAGAGTCAAGGGAAAATGTCAACTTGTTTTAATGAAAATTAAGATTTAATCACTATTGAAAACACAATAACTATAGAACAAAATGTTAATACTGTTAAAATGTAATATAGTTAATACTGTATTGTGTATTTGAAAGTTGCTAAGAAAGTAGATTAAGGGAAAAAATTGTAACCATGTATCATGACAGATATTAAGTAGACATGTTGGTGATCATTTTGAAATGGATAGAAATATCGAATCATTATGTTGTACACCTAAAATTAATATAATGTATATCAATTGTACCTCAATAATTTTTTTGATAAAGAACCACAATATGCAATCAAATTTTTTTAAAAGAAATGTCTTATAATTGTTATTTTTTTGGCATCATTCCTGCTGGACCTCATCCTCATGTGCCCAGGTCTATTTTTGTAAAATGGAAGTTTAATAGCTAGCATACAGTTTATTATGTTTAAGATGGTGAAGTAATGAGATAAGTGGTTACAGATCAAAGTACTGACTATAAAAGATGAATAGCAAGATGAACTTCTAGTTTTAGATCTTAAAGTTGAGCTGGTGATAAGTGTGGTCTTAGAGTTTGTCCCAGTGCATGTTTCAGTGTTGGGAGTCACTGAGGTGGTTCACAAGTATTTCGATAAGAATGAGATAGAATTAACTTCTGAGTGCTAAATTATGAAATTAAACTTAGTAGGTCACAGAAGAGATCAAGGAATCTTAAAAAGACAAAGCATCATAAACAGAATCTGGGTTAACTGAACAAGATTCTATTTAGGTAGTTGCAACTCAGTGATAAGCAAAATACATGGTTTTAATCCTCAAGAAATGTTCTGCTTAATAGGAAAGAGTCACATTAAGTAACACTACCCAATAAATACACAGATTTAAACACCACCATAAGCACCTTGAAGAAAAGGTATGGGAAGCGTATAACAGAGGAACCAAATTTTATTGGGGAGTCATTTCTATATTCTGAAAATGACACTAGAAGAATTATGAACAATTAATTAACCCAATAGAAAAATTTGGCAAAGAATGTTCCAGACAGAGAGTAGCACTTTTGAAATCTCAGAGGTAGGAAACAGTTTGCAGCATTAGGGTAATGCCCTTAAAAATAATTTTTATTTAAACTTCTATCAGTAAAACTTTGTGAGCATGCAGTCTATTTCCTATATACATGTATTATTTATATTATGAAACACAGGTGTTATATTTCAACAAAAATGGGTGTTAATGAAGGATGAAATAAAAATATGGTTCTAGTGTTTTCTTCTCACATACCAATATATTAGCCGGCATACCCCAGAGATTAACACAACCTAAAAGGAAAATTATTGCCTAGAGAATCTAAAAGATCAATGTGTCCGAAGCTCAGTAAGCAGCCATGGGAGGATAAAGTAAAAGCTGGGGGGCAGGTAGGCAGCAGCTGGAGCATGCAGGCTCCAGACACACAGGTAAAGCTTTGTCATTTTCTCTCTCTTTCAATCAGACAACAATGAAAGATTTAGAGCACCCTATTTCAGAACATATTGAAGCTACCAGGAGGCAAAAGGACTGGATAGAGATGAGAGTACAACAAAACAAGAATATCACAGGAATCTAGGAAAGAAATGATGCAGACTTGGATTAGACTGATAGCAGCAGAGGTGGAAAATATTAATTTGATTAGACATATATTTTAGAAGTAGATTTTTCTGGCCTTAATTGTGACATGAAAAAATGTATTAGGTTTCTCACAAAGAATGTGTGAGTCAAAGTAGGGATTATCCTGTCATGGAAGTAGAAAGAAGGGGAGAGTCAAAACCTGGCCAAAGAACTTAATCCCTATTTTGGAAATGGATGCTTTCCTAGTATGAAATTTTTTAGCTTTGAACAGATTATATGTATATATATATATACTCTTTAATGCATATTCACATAGTGACCAGTGATTAAATTCTGCTTTCATGGACATTATGGATATCAGAGAGACACACACCATTGTCCAGACGAATCCACTAACCCTTTGCACTCAAAATTCTCAGTGCCATTTTTAATGTGTATCTCAACACAATTTGTATAAAAGGAAGGGAAGGACATGTTGGCAAGAAGAAGATGGTGACTGAGCGCCACAATTAGACTCAGGTTTTGGTTCTGTATCTTACTAATAATGTGGCTTTTGCAAATCTGTGCCTCTATTTTCTTACTTGAGAAAATTGAGATTACTTGAGAAAACACAGAGAGCATTGTGTTACATGCTCATTTAATGTTGTTTTATTACCTGGGTTCTTAGGTATATATTCATAAGCGAATGAGCAACATTTGCCTGAAGAGGATGGAGAGAAAGTTGTATCCTCAACAATGAAGTGGACTTCAGTCACAACAAGGGGGAAGGAAATAGCCAATGAATCTTGAGGAGTAAAGGTATGAATCATGTGATTGAGGTGTCTGATAGTACAGTAGGAAGTTCAATAAGGAAGTGAACAATGTGAGAAAGCATGAACCTGATGTTACACAACAGAATATTTGTATTGATGAGACTAGATGACTAGAGTGGTGTATGTATTGGATATGGCCAAAACTATGAGGATGGGAAGCTCACTAGCTTTAATTTTAACCAGTACAGTGAGTTTAGGCTGATCAAGTATAAGCTATGGCAAAACAGACTGAACTTAGAAGCTTTAGATTCTCTTAGATGGTTGACAGCTTGTCTCCTGGCATAAGCCTTCATTTGTTTTGTGGACGTTGGAGAGCTGTTTTATGCTGGAAGGCGCTTTTATACAGCCTGCAGGGCAACAACTGAAGACCTGTGCTCCGCCTGCTATGCAGTGCTCAGATGCTCTGGTGGAAGGAAACCTGGTCTAGAGGAGATGGAGACTAGCACAAGGAGAGTCATGTCCTACAGATACAGATCACGGTAAGGTATGAGACTCCCAGCACATGTCTCTAAAGTCACACGGGACTCTGAAGGTACTGCCAGCTTGGATAAGAGCTCCAGAGAGGTGGGCTCCTGAACCATCTGCTTCTTGACTATTCCATTAAGAGCGAAAAATTGTTTGTATTCAGTAGACATATTCATATGTTAATATGGTCAGACATATTTTGTTCACGTATTTCTGTTTAACAAAGTCATCTTTCTGTCCTAATTAGATGGTTAACTGTGTCCTTCACTGCCACTATTTTGGGATTTTTGCTGAACTTGAGGAATTCATTCTGTTTTGGCCTGGATGGGGAGAGAAAGAGAAACTTAAAACTTAAAAGAAACTTAAATTCCTTGGTTTCCTTGTTATATATTATTATCGTTAGTGAGTGTTTTTGCTTATGCCTGTTGGCCCGGCCTGTGGTTCGTTCCTTTGCTGTGGTGCTTACTTCTTTTGCACACCACCTTTGGAGATGAAGGCCTATACTCTTCTACAAAACTTGCAAAGAGATTCTTTCTGTGCTGTGCATGAGAGTGTTTTCTAATAGCCATGCAAGAATTCTCTGCTCAACAAGGTTTATAAAAGAAACTGTAGCAGAGAATAATTGTCAGGAACCCTTTTACCCCTAATCCTCTAGAATGAATATTAGGGGGCATACATCTAGCTTACAGTGAGCTGATTCATTATTCCTTCCCCGACTCAAGAAGAGACAGCATGGAGCAGAACTGAGGAGGAACACCTGTGAAGTGAGACTTGCTGAGATTTTATTCCAGATCTCCCACTTCCTAGCAGCGGAAGCTAGGGCAAGCTTCACAGTGTTTTAAGTCTCAGTTGCCCCATCTGTAAGTTGCTCTGACAATGTCCCCTCTCCTTTGCTTCACAGGTATTTTGCCTCTGCATTATTACTGTTACCAACATACAAACACGCTATAGATCATCCATCTTAATTTAAAAAAAGGAAAGCTCTCTTTTGATGCCAAATACTCCTCTGCTATGTTTCAATAACTCAATAGCTAATCTTAAAATATCCTCTTCTTAGTGTCCTGTTCACATTCCTTCTCTTTTGAACTCTTCTCTAATCAGGGCTTCCTCCCTCCCAAAGCTCGCCATCCCCAACCCAACCAACAAAAAACAAACGAACCTATCTTCAGTCAGGATCATGAGACCTCCACTTCAGCAAGTAATCTGTTTAATTCTCATACTTCAGATAACTCACTTAATCAGTGGCCTTTGATACAGTTGATCCCTCCCTTTCTAATCCTTCCTTACTTGGTAAACAGGGCCACATTCTAACTGAACATATATGGAAGCCTCAGTGCTGATGTGCTGAGTCCTCTTATCTCTTCTCTTCTACATTGGTACTCATCTCGGGGCACTGGTACCCAGTATCGTGGCCTTTCATACCATGCATGCACTGACAACTGAGTACTTACCTCAGACTTTTTTTTTCTCTTTGAATTGCATGCGTTTAGGTTTTGGGAAATGTCCGTGTATCCTTATTTCTAAAATGGTTTCAGTTACTTGCAGTCCCCAATGAGGCTGCCTAATTAGCCTTCTGGGAATGTTGTTTCTAATATTTGGAATAAAGTTCCTATACACTGAGACACAAGCAGGACAATGTTCAGCAAAGGACTCTGGTTAAAACATATGTGAAATATGGGAAGAAAAATGCAACCTCCAAAGTTTCTTTTAGTTTTTTCATATTAGCAAGAATTCATTGATCAACTTAGTGATTATTTTATTGAACACAGAGGTTCTAACCATGAAGAGGTTTCAGGGGACCTTTACTGGCCTAGTGGTGTTATTTAAATCATGACTATGACTAGATCAAAATCAGAAAGGGAAAGTGTCACCATGGAGCAGTCCATAAAGAACATTTTTTAAAAAAGGATGCACTGAAGACACTGCATTTAATGATTGAATAAGTGAGTAACCAATGGACTCTTAATTCTCATACTCAGGCCAGAGGGAGCCATTAGCATGATAACCCCAAAGGAAACATTGAGTAGGTATCTGCTGAACCATATTTAAAAGCATACTTGAAGGGTTGTCTTTTTCTTTCCAGCAAGATCAACAGTCCTCATTTTATTTGAGGTCATTTATCCAAGCATCTGAGAAATAGAAAGAAGATAGGAAATGGAAGAAAGACATTATGAAGTATTTGAGGGCAAAGAATGATCTAAAATAGTTACAAACACCCAATCTTTTGAGAAAATAAATGCGAGAGGGCAAGGTACGTCGGAACAGTCCCATAATTGTATTACGTCCCTTGAGGTTCATATCTGGCACATTAGGCATGCTATAATTGAACTGTTGAGAAACAAATTAAAATTTTAATGATCTCTCTTCCCTTTGGAAGTAAACTTAGTTCCCTATTACTGAAGTTGCCAGAACTCATAATATCATTTACTAACTAGCACTTAATGGCCCACTCTTATTGCCTCTAATTTTACATAATTAATGTGCATGTAAAAGAGCCTTTTAAATGTTTTATTTTCATGTGCTACAATTTGGAAAAATATAAGCAACCTACTACTAGATCAGTAGTTTGGACTTTCCCAAGATCTTAGTCAATTTTTTTGTGTAGATATGGAAAACATGTGTTTTTTGTCTATGTGGATGACTTTGCACAGACAAGCTATGCTCCTCTGTTCACCCTCTAATCTCCCCCAACCTGGCAGTCACCTCTTTAGATGGAAAGAATAACAAAGTAAATAGACAGAATGAAAATCTATTTTAGGAGGGCAATATGATTCGATTTGCAAATGCTGAAACTACTCACCAATTTTAACTAAATAAAATTCTTCTTTTTTTGTCCAAGGGGACTCATAGGAGTACATTTGTACATTTTGCCTCATCTGCTTTTTCATAAAAAATCCTTCTATGTGTCTGCAAATTCTGCTAAAATAGTCTTCTTAAGCAACTTTTCCTAAACCGAGTAAGTATTACCTCTTTGATAATTCTGTTTTCTTTTCTTCCTTAGTGTTCATCTCTTGGAAACCTAGCTTTTTGCCTACACAGCCTGCTCTTGAGATGCTGTTTCAGGGTGTAAAGTTTGTCCTCAGAGCTGTTCCATCCTTACCTGCTATTTGGCCTTCATGCCCTTCTTTAAGGCATCTATTTCAAGGCATGCTGATCCCCTTTATCACAGTGACTTGCTGAGTCTAGAGTATATAGGAAGACTCAGAATAATTTCATTGTAAAAGCCGCAGACATAAAACTCATGTAACAAAGGAACTGATTTTAAAGAGAAAAGGGCAAAAGGTGGTGACAAGGTATGGAAATGAAGGTTATAAGTATGGAAGAGGGTCTGGCTCCACGTGGTGCTGCAGAGGGATCCTAGCTCACCACCTCCTACAAACACAATGGCTCTGTAGCTACATACGAAACAATTTCCTCTGGAAAACAAACAAAAAATATGAAAATTGAGTGACACCTAACTAAGCATTGGACAGATGAGAAATGAGCCACACCAAAGTTGGCAGGAGAGGCTGGGCCACAACCTTGCCATAAAACCAATCCCCAGTCTGGCGACCCACAAACAAGAGGGGACTCAAAGCCTGGAGCTTCTTTCTGAGGAGCAAAGGGTTTGAACCCTGTATCAGGCACTCCAGACCTGAGAGATGAGCTACCCAACCATATAGCTTTGAAAATTCAATGGGGTCCCATTCATAAGCCCCACAGGCAATCTGAGGAATGGCTTTTAATGGGCTCTTGCACTTGGACTTCCTTGCCCCAGGGCCAGGGCGGCACTCAGGAGGTACCCAGACTTTTCTGTGAATGAGGTTCAGTTGCTAATCTTAAAGCACTGGCATAAGGGGTAGGTATCTAATCCCGCACACATAGGGGCCTGCTGGCTGAGGGACACCATCTTTGAGCTCTCCCTCTGCTCATTCTAGCCAGAGGGTGCCAACATTTTTCCCCCCTTTTTCCCTGTGGGTACCCTCTATATGTTCACTCTCTGCTTCTTCCCAGCTAGTGGGCAACATCTTTGCACTCTCTCCTGACAGCTCCAAAGAGCCAGTATCTCCCAAAGGGGAGCTTTTACACATGTCTGGTGCACTGCTTTTTGAGGCTGCCATCCAGGGTATTTCCCTTGACCGCCTGCCTCTGTAGGCCAGGGAACTCGACATGGTGAGTCCCATGTGATTGTAACAATAGGAGAGAGTTTTTGGCTGACTACCACCCCCAAGCACAGATGGAAAACTGAAACACAACCCTAGTTTTTCTATGAAATTAGTCTATTTGCTTTTCCAGGAACTTTGGCCTAAGGACATGCCTTCTGGTTCGGTACACAACTAGGGGCATGTTAAGGTGTTCTCAGTGGACACAATCCTTGTGCTCTTCCTCTGCCTTGCTCAGGCTCACCCACATCTACAGAAAGGGGCTTATACCCTTAGCTGGCACCTCAAATTTTATGGTTGCCACGGGGCCCACACTGACGTCACCTTGCTTTGGTGGCCAGAGCGGCTCATGAGTCCTGCAGGATTGTAACCAACGGAGAAAGCATTGTTAAATGGCTGCCACTCAGGTACAACAATAGGCAGCAGACCCAGGAGCTCAGTCTTCCTGTGTAAGTGGTCTATTAGTCTATCATTGTAGCTGCAACACAGTTACAGCCTGAAGGGCAGCTTCTAATTAAAAAACACACTTAAGGGCTGACTGTAATCTTTTCAAGAGACCTTGGAGGGCAGGCACTATCTTTACACGATCCACTATACATGCTCCAGAGCACCAGTATCTCCTGGAAGGTGCCCCAGTTTCTATGGCTGCCAGCCAGGGGATGCCCCTTGATCAGCTGTAATAATTGGAGAGGCAATTCTTGGCAGGCTGCCTAACATCCCCAGGGCACTGCACCGACAGCAGGCTGAAACACACCCCGTCTTACTATGAAACAGACCTATTTTCTTGTCCTGCAGCATTGGCCTGAGGGGCAGGCCTCAGGTTTATCACACAACTAGGAGCCTACAAAGATGTTCTCAGGGAACAAAGGCTGATGGATGCCATCTTGGCGCATTCCCTCTGCCTCACTACCACTCACCAATTCTTCCAGAAAGGAGTTTGGCACTTCCCTGGAACCCTGATTTTGGTGACTACCACTTGGAATCCCTCTAGATCACATGGCTCCAGTTACCAGCAAGGTTTACATTTGCAGTCTCAGGACTGTATATATTTGCACACTTTAAAAGCTCCTGGGGTCTGGCTTCCCAGTCAGCCTGAACGTAGGTACTGACTGAAAGCCTCCCCTTTGGGACACTGGCGGGTCTTGACACACCCTCAACTACTGGAAGCCATTAAAATAAAATAGGCCACTCGAACAATCACAAAGATTTGGGAGAAAACCAAGAGTTAGGGCCAATTCACAGGAGGCTACTCTTTCAAGACTGCAAGAGGTAACTGTTTCATCTAACACACAGAAACTGATACAGACTCAAGATAAATGAAGAAACAGAAGGACATGTTCCAAATGAAAGAACAAGAAAAATCCTCAGACAAAAACCTTAATTAAATGGAAGTGAGTAATTTACCTGATAAAGAGTTCAAAGTTATGGTTTTAAAGATACTCACAGAATCCAGGAGAAGAGGGAATAAATACAGTGAGAATGTCAACAAAGGAATAGAAAATATTAAAAAGTAAGAAATAGAAATCACTGAGCTGAAAAACACACTACAGGGATTCAACATCAGACTGAAAGAAGAAGAATTAGAGAACTCGAGGACAGGGTAATGCATCTCACCCAACCAGAGCAGCAAAAAGAAAGAACGTGAAGTTACTTAAGGGACCTATATGACAACATCAAGCAGACTAAAATTTGCATCATAAGGCTCCCAGAAGGAGAAGACAGAGAAAAAGGAGCAGAAAAATTATTTGAAGAAATATCTAAAAACATCCCTAGATTAATGGAAGAAAGTAATCAGGTACAGTAATTCTAGGGGGTTCCAAGTAAGTTGATCCCAGAGAGACTCACACCAAGAATAAAATTAAAGTGTGACACTTTAAAGACAAGGAGGGAATCTTAAAAGCAGCAATAGAAAATCAACTTATTATAGACATATTAACCCTCCTAAGACCATATACAGATTTTTCAGCAGAAACTACAGGTCAGAAGGGAGTGCCATAATAGTCAAAGTGCTGAAAGAAAACAACTTCCAAACAAGAATATTTTATCTAGCAAGGTTATCTTTCTGAAGAGAAGGAGAGCTAGTTTTCCAGACAAGCTAAAGCTAACTGAATTCACCACCACTAACCAGCCTTACAAGCAATGTTAAAGAGATTTCTTTCAGCTGAAAAGAAAGGGGGCTAGTAACAAGAAAACATATGAAAGTATAAACTCACTGGTAAAGGTAAATATCTAATAAATTTAATAGATTAATCACTTATAAATCTAGTATGAATGTTAAAAGACAAAAGTAGTAAACTATAATTATGAAAGGTGGTTAAGTGATATAAAATGTAAAAAGATAAAATGTGATATAAAAAATATGAGGGGTGGAAAATAAATGTAGAGCTTTAGAATGGGCTCAAACTTTATCAACATAAAATAGACTGCTATATCTTACTATGCTCATGTACAGTGACTGCAATGGGGTGTTGGGGAGGACTTGATAATATGGATGAATGCTGTGACCACAATTCTGCTTATGTTAAACCCTCATAAGATTATATATCAATGATACCTTAATAAATAGACTGCTATACATACATTTTATATGTAGCCCTCATGGTAACTACAAAGCAAAAACCTATAGTAGATACACAAAAGATGAAGAGAAAGGAATCTAAACATACCACTAAAGAAAGTCCTCAAACTACAGAGAAACAGAACAAGAGAAGAAGAGAACAGAGAGGAACTAAAAACAATCAGAAAACAATGAACAAAGTGGTAATAAGTACATACCTATCAATAATTACTTTAAATATATATGGACTAAATTCTCCAATCAAAAGATACAGAGTGAATGAATGGATTGAAAAGCCACGACCCATCTATATGCTGCCTACAAGAGACTCACTAGAGATGTCTCACACAGACTGAAACAGAAGGGATAGAAAAAGATATTCCATGCAAATGGAAACCAAAAGAAAGCTGAAGTAGCTACACCTATATCAGACAAAACATATTTTAAAACAAAGACTATAATAAGAGACAAAAAAGGCATTAAAAATGATAAAAGTCCATCTAACAAAAGGATATAATATCTGTAAATGTTTATATATACAACATAGAAGCACCTAAGTATATAAGGCAGGTTTTAACAGATCTAAAGGGAGAAATAGCCAGCAATACAATAATAATATTACATCCATGGATAGATTATCCAACAAAAAGCCAATAAGGAAACATTGACCTTAAATGACACATTAGACCAGATAGGCTTGCATTTAACAGGTATAAACACAACATTCCACTCAAAAGCAATAGAATACACATTATTCTCCATTGTATATGAAATACTTTCCAGGATAACTCATATGTTGGATCAAAAGCAAGTCTTAAATAAATTAAAGAAGACTGAAACCATATCAAACATCTTTGCCACCAACAATGATATAAAATTAGAAATTAATTACAAAAAGATCAGAAAATTCACAAATATGTGGAAATTACTCAACATGCTACTAAACAACCAAGTAGTTAAAGAAGGAATGAGAAGAGTAATAAAAAAACCTTGAGATGAATGAAAATGTAAATAAATATCCCAAAATTTATGGAAAGCAGCAATAGCAATTTGAAAAGGGAAGTCCATAGCCATAAATACCTACCGCAAGAAACAAGAAAAAGCTGAAACAACTTAACTTCACCCTTTAAGGGACTAGTAAAAAAAGAACAAACAAAGCTCAAAGTTAGAAGAAAGTAAGACATAGCAAAGATCAGAGTGAAAATAAATGAAATAGAAACTAAAAAGACAATGAAAAGATCAATGAAACTGAGAACTTTGAAAAGATAAAACAAACTGACAAACCTTTAGTTAGACTTAGTAAAGAAAAAAAAGAGAAGACACACATGCAAAAAATCAGATATGGCAGAGGAGATGTTACACCTGATACCATAGAAATATAAATGATCAGAGACGACTATGAACAATTATATGCCAACAAACTTGACACTGTAGGAAAAAAATGGATGAATTCCTAGAACAGGATGTAGCATGAATCTCCATGAATCATGGAGAAATAAAAAATCTGATTAGTAGTAAGGAGATTGAGTCATTAATCAAAAACCTCACAATAATCCAAAGTCAGGACCAAAGAGCTTCCTGGGTGAATTTTACTAAACATTCAAGAATTAATAACTGTCCTCAAATTCTTCCAAAAAATAGAAGAGGAAGGAACACTCACAAAATCATTTTCCAAGGCTGGCATTACTCTGATACCAAAACCAGTCAAGGACAATATAAGAAAGAAAATTATAGGCCACTCCCTCAATGAACATAGGTATAAAATTCCTCAACAAATATCAGCGAACTGATATTGTCAATACATTACAAGAATCATACACCATGATCAAGTGGGATTTATCCCAGGGATACAAGGTGGTTCAATGTCTGCAAATCAATCAACATGATACACCACATTAACAAAAATGAAGAATAAAAATCATATAATCATCTCAACAGATGCAGAAAGAGCATTTGACAAATTTTAATATCCATTCATGATAAAATCTCTCAACAAAGTGGGTAAAGAAGGAACAAACCTCAACATAAATGCTGTGTATGACAAGCTCACAGCTAACATCATACTCAGGGGTGAAAAGCAGAATGTTTTTGCTCTAAAATCAGGAACAAACAAGTATACTCTCCCTTTCCACTTTTATTCAACATACTGGAAGTCCCTGCCAGAGCAATTAGACAAGAGAAATAAAAGACATCAAACTGAACAAGAAGTAAAACTGTCATTCTTCACAGATGGCATTATATTATACATACAAAACTCTAAGTACTCCACCAAAAACTATTAAAACTAATGAATGGTAAATTTGCAAGATACAAAATACATATACACAAATCTGTTGTGTTTCTCTACACTAATAATGAACTATCAGAAAGAGAAATTAAGAAAACTATCCTATTTGCAATTGCCTTAAAAAGAATAAATACCTAGGAATAAATTTACCAAGGAATTAAAAGATCTATACACTGAAAACTATAAAACACTGAGCAAAAGAAACTGAGGAAGACACAAATAAATGGAAAGATATTCCATACTCATGATTGGAAGAATATTGTTAAGATGTCCACACTACCCCACAGCCATCTACAGATTCATTGCAATCTTTATCAAAATTCCAATGGCACTTTTCACAGAAATATTTAGAAATCCTAAAATTTTAATGGAATCCCCAGGACTATGAATAGGCAAGGCAGTCTTGGGAAAGAACAAAGCTGAAGCTCTCATGCCCTGATTTCAAACTATGTCATTAAGATATACTAATGAAATAATATATATTAGCATGAAAACAGATACACAGATCCATAGAACAGAATACCAAGCCCAGAAGTAAGCCCATGCATACATGGTCAATTAATTTATTACAAAGGAAGCCAAGAATATACAATAGAGAAAAGACAGTCCCTTCAATAAATGATGTTGGGAAAACTGGACAGCCGCAATTAGCCCTTTGACATAGTTCTTGGTAATGACTTTTTGGATTTGACACCAATAGCAGAGACAAAAACTAAAACAAACAAGTAGGACTACATCAAGTTTAAAAACACAATAAAGGAAACCATCAATGAAATAAAACAGAAACCTTTTGAATGAGAGAAAATATTTTCAAATCATATTTTTGATAAGGAGTTAATAATATATAAATAAATAATATAATTCAATAAAAATACCAATTAAAACAATCTAATTAAAAAAATGGGCAGAGGATCTGCATAGACATTTTTGCAAAGAAGACAAACAGATGGCCAACAGGTACTTGAAAAGAAGTTCAACATCACTAATCATCAGGGAAATGCAAATCAAAATCATAATGTGATCTCACCTTGTACCTGTTAGAATATCTATCATCAAAAAGACAAGAGATAACAAGTGTTGGCAAGGATGTGGAGAATGGAAAACCCCTGTGCACTGTTGATGGGGATGTAAACTGGTATAGCCACTATGGAAACAGTATGGAGGTTCCTAAAAAGATTAAAACTAGAACTAGCATATGATCCAGCAATTTCACTGCTGTACATTTTTCTGAAGAAAACAAAGTCATTATATATGAAAGTTACTATATATGTCCCCATGTTTATCACAGCATTAATGACAATAGCCAAGACATGTCTAAATGTCCACCAGTGGATGAATGGATAAGAAGATGTGGTGTGTGTGTATATACATATACACACACAATGGAATATTATTCAGTTATAAAAATGAATGGAATCTTGCCACTTGCAACAACATGGATGGATGCTATGCTAAGTGAAATAAATCAGATAGAAAAAGATACTGTGTTATCTTATTTATTTGTGAAATCTAAAAACAAAACAAAACCAGAAAACAATAAAACCACCAAAAAACCCCAAGCTCATGGATATAGAGCACAGACTAGTGGTTGTCTGAGGTTGGGGGTGGGCAAAATGGATGAAGGGGGCCAAAAGGTACAAATTCCCAGAAGTAATGAATAAATCATGGGGATATAATGTATACATGATGACTATAATAATATTGTATTGCATATTTGAAAGCTAGGAGAGTGGATCTTGAAAGTTCTCATCACAAGAAAACAGTATTTCTAACTGTGTATGTTGATGAATGTTAACTGGACTTATTGTGATTATTTTGCAATATATACAAATATTGAGTCATTACATTATACACCTAAAATTAATATAATGTTATGTTAATTATACCTTAATTAAAAAAAAAAAGGATGAGTACAAAGCCAGCCTGGAAATATTAGCAGTATTTTCAGGCTCCGCATTTGTACCAGGGATGACTTTAAAACATTCAAACCAACCAGGTGTGCAAGCAGAGGTCGATGAGGGGACTCCAGGTCAGTGTGACACAGCCCCAAAGAGGTTAACCTCCAGAGGCCCGAGCTGGGAAGAAAGGGTTAAGGAGAAACAATCCAATTACACAGGCACCAGCCTAGTGTTTAACCCAGGTCTGAGGAAATCATAGGAAGCAGATTTTTTAGCCAGATGACTAGAAACAGCTGTTCAAAATCTGCAAGAAGTGTGCAGATTTATACAAACAATATGGGGCTGGTAACTCCAGAAGAAGAAATGGTTTATTCTTTACCATGTTTAAGTCACTTTTCTGAGTGTGTGTTTGAGGGGGTGGGGGAGTGAGTGAGGGACAGAAGGTGCACGATGCCTGCAGAGAGGCAGAGCTCTGCGGGGACCGCTGTTTGTGGCGAGGGCTAACTCCTCCCTGAGCTGTTCCGTCCTCCCTGTCTCCCCCGCCTTGACAAATATCTTGAATCCCCCTATTATGCCTTCACCTGATTTTTCTTTGTGTGTACATCTGCTGAAAAAGACAGTAATAATTATTTAACTAGTTGTCAAAGGCATTTAGCTGTATTATTTTCCCCCTTTAGCAAGGTAGGAGTGATATTGGGAAAATTTTACATTTAGTTGGCATAAATGTTCTCAGAAAATTAAAATAAATGCAAAAGATGACATTTTACAAGATTGCTTTCCATTCTTAGCATAATGAACAATTCAGTCACTGTTGAATAGCCCAATCTATTTTATTTCTCCGAACATATTCCATTGTAAGAGCCAACATCATCCATGTGCCTCCAAAGCAGAAAGTAATTATCATCACAATTAGCTTTTACAAAGATACACATTATAGCATTTCATCTCATCTTCACCTTCCTCCCTAATTTGTATTTGTATCTTCAAAATGGCTGTATAAAAAAGATGACCCCTTTTGCATCTCCTTACATATTTCTGTTGAGGGCCTCTGTAAAGGCATTAAAATATAGACAACTGTTGCCTGAGTCACTGAAGACACATTTTAGGTAATATGTAAGGTCAAAACATTGTCAGGATCTTTCGAGATGCTGAAGGAACTTCAGAAATATAGATATTACCTTACACTGACAGAAAAATATTCAAAAGAGTTTCTCTTTGGGTATTTATGGGAAACCTGAAGCTTTTAAACTGCTTCTCTGATTATTCCCTGATCCTCCATGGTCTTTTGAGGGTGTCCAGTGCTTTTAGAGAATTGCATGTGTCTTAGGAAAGACAGGAAGCAAATGTGATGCTGGACACATGGGACCTCTTGCCCTCACTATAAAACTGTGTAGGCATTAGAGTGGCCTTCTAATATATGTAAGAAAGATTGACATCCAAAGGGCTAATATTGATCCCTTAACTCCCACGGTCACACTGTTCAGAATCCACTGCAGCTCCCACTAAACGGCAGAGAGACAGCAGGCAGAGAAGACACAGAAAGGACCTTACATTCTGTGAGTCCATGCGGTCGGCATTTTTATAAGACTAGTTGGTCATAAGTACTTTACATGGGTGATGGTGAGGAGCTCTCTCAGAATTTGGGAAACAGAAATAAGAAGAATTAAATTACAAAATCTACCCAAAATGGTAAGAGATTCAAAGTTACCTTGAAGAGACAAGTTGGCCTTCTGAACAGAGCAAGAAGATATTAATGAACTCTAAACAGGAGTCAGCATAAAATATAGAAAAGCAGGACCGTTAGGCAATCAGTGACAGTAGTTTCTCCCTCTGGCCCTGTTCTGGGGAGTGAACGCACCGATAAAAGATTCACCCTGCTAGGTTCTAGTGGGAGGTCTCTCTCTGTTCTGATGAGGGTTGTATCTGGCTATCAGAACCCTGATGCAATTAAGTATTTGACATGCTGAACTAATTCTCCTTGCCCTAATTTCATGCTCAAAAGTCAATTTTATGGTTATAATTTTATTTTGCAGGAGATGGGTTTCCTTCGGGGAGAAAAGATCAACTAGAGTACAGGGCATGGTTCATTTTCTCTTTCAAGCTTAGTGCAGTTACATCCCTGAAATATAGGTCCATTGTGCTGCGGAAGTCACCGGGGAGGCAAAACAGAGGAATGACAATGGTGAAATCAGGAAGTTAAATACTTATTTGCAAGGCCTCTGCGTGCCTACCAGACAGCTTCCCTGATAACACCACAATTTCAGTGAGCTGACAGAGCAGAGAACTTACTTCAAAGTGAGAAGATAGTCTCACTCTACTTTCATTTTTCAGAACACACCTGAAATAATGTGCACCAAACCACAAGTGCAGAGAGTTCGTGGAAATCTTGGAGTTCTTTCAGAGAAGAGGGATTGACGTCAAAAAGCTGGAAACCATGTTTTAGGAATGCAGGTAGACACTTAGACCAGAGAAAGGAAGAAGAGAATAAGGACAGGTTATAAGAGAATAACCCTTAAAATCTGAAGAGTTCTCAAATGGAAGAAGATGTTGGCAAGTTCTGTACCGATACTGAATTGTAATAAGAATCCAGGGACGAAAATTATGTGGAGAGATTTTTGGATCACTATGAGGAGTAACACTTTAATAAGTAGAATTTCCTAAAGATTGAAGGCACTATCTCAAAAGAAAGTGAGATTTCTGATTTTGTAGCTATTCTAGCAAAAGCTATACAATAGCAACTTGTAGGGATATTACAAAATAGAGGCCTGAAGTAGATACATTTCCTAGTTACTTTAAAATCTCATTTTCTAAAGTTTTCTGCATTTAAAGATATAATTGAAGGACAGCCTTCTAAACTATGTAAATAGTTGTAAAGTGTGGTATGTGATTTAATTAATTTTATCATAAGGTGATTTTTAAATCTTATTTCCACAGATTTATATTAATCATTATCTTTCATTCATGATTTATATAACTGAAAATATTTTTGTTTCGAATAATGTAAAAAAATCCAAGTAGGCTACCACTGTAACATCAAAAACCAACAAATACCTGAGAATAAATCAATAGGAAATCTTGAGAAACTTCTATACTGAAAACTAGAAATGTTATTGAGACAAATTAATGAAAAATCCATATGAATGGGAGGATATGTCACTTTTGTGGATTGGAACATTCAAACTAGTAAACATGTCAATTCTACTCAATAATTTATAGAATCATTCCTCTCTATATATCAGTATCTGTGGGGTGTGATTTGTGTGAAAGCATGTGTATGTGTATATGTGTAGGTTGACAATTTCATGCTACAATCTCTACAGAAACATAAAAGGCAAGAGAAAAAATAATGGCCAGTGCAATTTTAGGGAGAAGTAAAAGATAAAGAATTTACTTTATAAGATAGCAAGATCTACTGTAAAGCTATAGCAATTTAGACAGTGTGTTTTTGTAAGATGGATAACAAATCACTGGAACAGATATTCCAGAAATAGACTCTCACAGAATTGCTGCCCTATTTGTGACAAAGGTAAGACTCTGTAATAGCTGGGAAAGGATTGTCTTTTCAATAACGTCCCTATGTCTTTTCAATAAATGCTCCTATTGGAGAGCCATATGGAAAAAATATCTTGATCCCTTGCCTTTTGCCATAACCCTTCGCTTGTCAAAAAAAAAAGAAAAAATTTCAGTGGACGTAAATCTAAACACAAAGGCAAGACAATAGGACAAGACAGAAAACCATTAGCATCCTGGATTGTGGTTATTTTAGTGTCCGTCCTGATTTAAAGAGATCATGCATCATGATACTATAGACTTGTGTGAAAACATTTTTTCTTAGGCTAATATTTTATTATTCTATTACTAATTTGGTAAGAGGTTTTAAAGATGAATTTTGAACTTTATCAAGTGCTTTTTCCTTATCTATTAAAATTATCCTATTATTTTCTCCTTTTAATTGATCAAAATACTAAATTGTGTTTATGGATTTTCTAATATTAAATCATTCTTGCATGTATTTCTGGGAGAAATTAGACTCATTCGTAATATATTTCTTTTATGTACACTGGTTGTATTTTTTTTATTAAGGATTTTTTTCATCAATATTCATGAGAAAACTGGACCTATAAGTTTTTTTATTTTCATTATCTATTAATTTTCAAAATAAGGTCATGCTGGTTCTTTAGAATGAATATAGAGTGCTTCTTCTTCTCTGTAAGAGTTCTGAAAAGATTCAGATGGAATTTTCTGCTTTGAAAATTTCTTAGAAATCACTTGTATAATCTTTTGGGTAAGTTGTCTTTTGGACGTAGTGATTTTAAACTATCACTTCCTTTTCTTTAGTAGTTATAGATTTATTTAGATTAAAATTTTTTTCTTGATTATATAAAAAGATGAAAATGGACTAAAATTGCCACATACAGATATTGTTACATTGTAAAATATGTAAAATTCAGATACATTATTTATAAGACACATACAGCAAATGCATATGCAAAGATTGTAAGTAACTAATAGAAAAATAGATATCATGTAAGCAAAAACCAAAACTAAGATTGCATAGCTATATTAATATCAAACAAAATAGATTTTGAGAAGAAGCACTAATGGTGGAGCATAAGCATACAGCAAAAATATATTCATCAAAAGATACAGCAATTCTAAATGTATATGCCTCCATCAATAAACTAATGTGAAGTCTTAAGAAGCTAAAATGGTAAAACTATCAGGAGGAATTGATGACATCTTCCATGATAAGGGGAGAATTCAATAAAGCTCTCTAATTGATGATAGTATAGGTAGAATAAAAAGCCAGCAAAAATGTATAAGATCTGGACATTTAACAAATATCAATTAGTATAAATATACTGAATTCTGCATGTAGTTGGCAAGTACATATTTTTCTCAGGTACACATGGATCATTTGAAAATTGATCACATATTTGGCCAAAAGAAGTGAAAGGTAGAAGAAAAGTGAAGGGTAAAGTAGAAAGTGAAGGTATCACATATGTTGTCTGATAGGGTAATTAAGAAATACTCTTAAAAAATAACTAAAAATACCTATAAATATTTAGAAATTCAAAATACATTGCTAAATAATCCATAGCTTAAAGAAAAAATCATAATAAAAATTTAAAAGCACTTAGAAGTAAAGGATACTGAAAGATATATGGGATTCGGTTAAAGTGGTGCTTCAAAGGAATTTCATATCCTTAGGTATTTTTAGAAAAAGCTGTATAGAGAGATATTTTAAAATGTATTTTTAGAAAAAGAGAAAAGGCTAAAACTAATGTGTTGTATGCTTCTGAAGATTGAAAAATAACAAAGGAAATCCAAAGAGATTTAGAAAATACAAATAGGAGTTTAAACTAATGACAAAAAATAAATATGTTATATGGAATAACATAGCTAAAAATTATTTTATGAAAGTATATCAAAAAGGCACATCTTTGATAACATATGTAGAAAAAAGATATATATAATTTTATAAATTTAATAGTAGAAATAACAAGAAGCAAAATGACATTTAAAACATGAGAACAACAGGCACATGAAAAAATGCTCCACATCACTAATTCTCAGGGAAATTCAAATTAAAACCACAGTGAAATATCACCTCACACCAGTTAGGATGGCCAACATTGAAAAGACTAGGAACAACAAATGCTGGCGAGGATGTGGAGAAAGGGGAACCCTCCTCCACTGCTGGTGGGAATGTAAATTAGTTCAACCATTGTGGAAAGCAATCTGGAGGCTTCTCAAAAACTAAAAATAGAAATACCATTTGACCTGGGAATTCCACTCCTTGGAATTTACCCAAAGAACACAAGTTCTCAGATTCAAAAAGACATATGCACTCCTATGTTGATTGCAGCACTATTTACAATAGCCAAGATATGGAAGCAACCTAAGTGTCCATCAGTACATGAATGGATAAAGAAGAGATGGTACATATACACAATAGAATACTATTCACCCATAAGAAAGAAACAAACACTACCATTTGCAACAACATGGATGTAGCTAGAGGGTATTATGCTTAGTGAAATAAGACAGTCAGAGAAGACAAATACCAAATGATTTCCCTCATTTGTGGAGTATAACAATGAAGCAAAACTGAAGGAACAAAACAGCAGCAGACTCAGACTCCAAGAAGGGACTAGCGGTTACCAAAGGGGAGGGGTGGGGAAGGGCAGGTGGGGAGGGAGGAGAAGGGTATTGTGGGGTATAGTGATTGGTGCACATGGTGTGTGTGTGGGGTCACAGGGAAGACACTGTAGCACAGAGAGGAAGAATAGGGACTCTGTGGCATCTTACAACACTGATGGACAGTGAATGCAATGGAGTATGGGGAGGGACTCAATAATAAGGGTGAATGTAATAACCACATTGTTTTTCTTGTGAAACCTTCATAAGAGTGTATATCAATGATACCTTAATAAAAATAAATAAATAAATAAAACATGAGAACACTACCAACAACTCTTTGCTAACATTTTAGTAAACTTCAATGAAATGTATAAATTTATGGGAAAAGGTAGATATATTAAAAGTGTTCCTTTTTTTCAGTTGTATAACATGCCTTATATTTGAATTTTCCTTCTCTATAGTTATTTACTTAATTAATATTTGAAATAGTTTTATACAATTTGTTAACCATGTACATAGGCAATTTTTTTCCTAGAATTCAGTGAATTTTTTTCTACAGCTTTATTAAAAAATCCAATTTAAGTGGCTAGATTTGAGTTTATCAAAGTAAAATGGCAATTATGTGCTCTAGCTTTTGTAATAAAATTAACTTTTCATAGAAAAATGAAAATCTGACAAAATATCCATAAAAATTGTAATTTCATGATAATTTTAAGAAATTAAACCTTTGTAAATATAGTTTTTATACCATTTAAAACCTTTATATGAGCTCAGTTTTTCATTTTCATTATTATAACTCTTCTATATTTGTTTATTTTATACATTCACTAAGATCTCATTTACCTATAGCATCCTATTTCTGCACTCAATTTGATCATCTACTGGGAATAATGAAAAAGTGACACTGTTTTAAAGATTAGAAATTAAGTTTTATGATGGTTTTGACAAAGATCCTCGTTTGAGCAAACTTTATTTTTTCCCAGCTTTACTGACACATAGTTATCATGTGAATTTAAGGTGTGCAACGTGATGATTTCATACACTTACATATTGCAAAGTGATTACCATTGTAGCATTAGCTAACATCCCCATCACATCAAATAATTGTCATTTCTTTTTTTGTGGTCAGAACATTTAAGATCTTTTCTGTTAGCAAATTTCAGGTATGTAATATAGTATTATTAACTATAACCACCATACTGTACATTAGATCCCAGAACTTAGTCATTTCTAACTGGAAGTTTGTCCAGTTTGACTAACATCTGCCAATTTCCCTTATCCCCAGCTCCTGATAACAACCACTGTCCTCTCTGTTTCTGACTTTGCCTTTTATATGTATTCCACATTTAAATGTATCATGGAGTATTTGTCTTTCTCTGACTTATTTCAATTAGCACAACGCCCTCAAGTTTCATCCCTGTTGTCACAAATGACAAGATTTCCCTTTCTCTCATGGCTGAATAACATTCCATTGTATATATACACATCTTTACCCATTCATCTGTTGACTGACACTTCCCTTGTTTCCTGTATGGTGGCTACCTTGACTAATACTGCGGTGAACACCAGAGGGCAGATATCTCTCCAAGATTCTATTTTCATTTCCTTTAAATACACACCCTGAAGTAGGATTGCTGAGTCATAAGGCAGTTCTATTTTTAATTTCTGTGAACATGGTGTATCTTCCCATTTGTTTGTCTCCTTGACAAACTAGTTAAGTTCCTCTGAACCCTCTTCTTGATGAAGGCTTGACTGTGGTCTGTGTTTACCAAGAATCCTGCTGAGACAGTTTAGTGAGAATCACCCACCCTTAATATATGATCAAATTTCCCATCCCTCACCCTTAATGTCCTCATCCCCCACTTTTCCTTCTTGTATATTTGGAGTTAAATTCAATCTCTGCCCTACTGTAGTAGTCTTTCTTTTGCTGCAATAGTCTTGAATAAATTCTTCCATACAAGAGGAAATACATACATGTTAAGATAATTCTTTTAACAAGTGTCAGAATAATTTTTCCTTAACATTTTTTAAGGAAAAAAGAAACTAATTAGCAGTACAAAATCTTGATTTTACATCTTTAATTATGAGGAAAAGCTAGAGAAACATTTTTCTTTAATGCATGTCAGATTCCTTTCTATATACCACATGTGAGAGCTGATTTAGCATGAGAAATCTGGTACAGGTACTAACTACGGAAACTAATTATATGACCTTGTGCAAGTTTCCAAACTTTTAATGAATATTTCCTATGAAAGAAAAAAGAAATATCCTATTTTTCCAGTTGAACTATAGGAAGAGTGAGGGATTTTGGTGAAGTATGAGGTTTTTTTAGAATAAGAACACTGTCTTACCAATGGGTTTCAGCCCCAGACAAGTTCACTATGGACTCAATGAGACTGAAAAAATGACAATGCAATGTTCTTGAGGTGAAAGGGTTTATACCCAACTTTATAACCATGGTGGCAGACCAATCACTATAATCCCATCCACTCAGAGCGAGTCTGCATACAAGCCTGTCTCTGCCTCTGGGCGTCTCTACCCTAGCAGCTATCTCAGTCTCTGTCCTTGGTGCTGCCACCACTCCAGTCTCTGCTCTCCTGCAGCTTTGCAGCCCTTCAGCCATGCAGCTGCCCAGAGTACTGGACAGGTGCTTTATATGTAGAGTCAATAACAAAGTATTGCCCACACGTATTCAGTGAACAAGCTGACCAGGGCCAGGTGAGAATCCTGGCCATAGGAGCCTTTATTTTATCTAGAAACACCTTCTACTGGTATAGGTAAAGTGCAGTTGTACTCATCTGTGGTAACTTATTAGGGGAGGGATCGTACACAAGGAAAAATAGGATATTTTCAAATGAACAGATAGTGGCAGGTAACATCCATACAAGGGAAACATAAGAAGTTATTAAATGGGAATTAATTATTTCTGGGACAAATTTGTCTTCAAAATCATTGCAGACAAAAACATATTGAATAAAATATTCAAACATTCAGAATAGAAATAATTCCCTGGGAGAATCTGGTTCCCAAGTAGCCAGACTGTAAAGACCCTAGTGCAAGGGGATTGAGAGAGAGTGCTCAGAAGGGTATTTGCCTCAGCAGCAGGGCCAAATTACCTACAGACTCACCCCTGTCCTGGTCCCACCTAGTAGAGATTCGAAACAATCCCTCAAAACACCAGTGTTCCAAGTAACTTAGTGGCATCTCAGAACAAAGCCCAACATTATTTTAAAGAACACAAAATCCTTACCACCCAACAATGTAGACTGCATAATGCTAGTGGTCTACCAATAATTAGCAGGTGTGCCTGAAGCAGAATGCAGTTTCCCACTCAATCAATAGACCCAGAAATGATATATATGGTATAGCACTGTACCACAGGGGTGGGGCATGGACTCCCTACGGTCAACACAGAGAGGAAGCAGGAGCATAAGGAGATAACAGGCAGAACAAAACAACCTAAATGGAACCTCTAGAGATAAAAATATAAAATAACAGAGATAAAATATCAAAGCAGACACACAATCCCATGAAATGAGGAATTTGTGAGGTGATATACCTCTTAAGAGTTGTGAGACAGCATAGAAAAGCTGTTACAGTCACAGACTCAGGAGCCACAGAGCCAAGTTCTTATCCCCAGCTCTGAAATTATAACTGTGGATCTCTGTTCAAGGTAATTACTAGGCTTAGTCTCAGTTTTCTTCTCTGTAAAATGTATATAGTAATAAGACCTTCCTTCAGGCTTGGTATGAGCATTAGAATATTTAATATTTGTAAATAACAGAGAAGCCTGCAGGGCACACATTTTGATGGGTGAAAAAATGAAGACAAACCCACAGGAAGCAGTTTCCCTCCAAATTTACCTCTATTTTTATTCCTGAGTTTTGTCCACGGCCAAAGACCCTACCCAAGGGACCAAAAGCTGGCGGTTTTCTCTGCGCTGCTGGAGTTCAGGAAAGTGAGGAGGTACCAGGGCGAAGAAGCGTGTTTGCGCCTCTCTGCTTCCAGCAGTTTCTGAAGCTCCAGGGAGGTCCAGCCACTGTGAAAGGTCTTGCTCCCCTCCAATCCCCCACTAATGCTACTCATCAAGCTGGCTCGTGCCCCACGCAGGCCTCAGGTAGTCGCTTGGCATACCGAGGCCTTCTCACACAGCAACACCTCAGAGGTGCTCCCCTGTTTTTCTGTCCTACACCTTGACTAACACTTTCTACAATTCAATATATTTTCCAGGTCAAGTTTTGCTTTCCCACTAGTTTGTAAACTCAGTGAAAGCCTGGATCCTGTCTGCAGGTGAATTCAGTGGTAAAAGAGCTTCCTAGCCCTGATTCAACAATGGAATCAGCTGGAAGGCATTTCAAAGGCCAGCCCCAGTGTTCTAGACTTAATCATTTTGGGCTGGGTCCCAGGCATTTGTGTTTATGAAAAACTTCCTTGGTGATCCTAATATGCAGCCTGGGCTGAGATCCGCTGCCTTAGAGGAGCATCGTACACGTTGTCATGAGTTGCGCCTGAGTGACTGGACCTCCTTGGTTCGTTCCCACCTAATTATGCTCCAGGGAGGTGGAGACCTGAGTAACTGAGTCACATCCAGGCTGCAGATTCAAACTACCCGGAACGAGCTGAGCTGTCCTGCTGAGGGTCCCTTTCCAGAGATTCCCATATAATGATAAAGTTTGGGGCATGAGCATCAGGGGCTTCTGAAGGCCTCAGGTGATTCTAATACCCAAAGTGGAGAAGTCGGCCTTAAAAAGGACCTGAGGGAAGGGCAGGGGCTTCTTTTTGTGCCCCAGCAAAAGGACAGTACTTCTCAGAGAATCTTGGGACCTGGGGCAGAAGATTAGGGCCTGATCCAGAAATGACATCCTTAGATTTGAGACTTATTCAAGATGGGCATATGGGTTTACAGGAAATAACTTCACTCAATTTTAGACCTATTTGTCCTCCAGGTTTGGTAGAAAGCCAGGAAAGCTAAGAAAGTCAAGGAAACAAAGTTTCTTTTAAGGCTTCCAGAATATAAAGGAATCACAAGGTCCTTGGGTGCTTGAAACAATGTAACAATGTATTCCCCCTCCCCCACCAGGACTCTGGTATGGAACAGCTTGTTAACTATAGTCATGGAAGCCCATTAGTTTATAATATTGTGTCTTTCCAATATGGTATCCAGGTAACCTTTACAGAAATGGATTAAAATATAACCAGCATCCTGAATGCACCTGTAGTGACCTAATGGATCCTATTGCAGCAGTTTCTGGGTGCTGACTCCCTCCTTGGCTTTGTAGTAAATGTATAAAAGGCATAGCCCTACTGTACTTGGGGCTCAGACCTTTGGAGATCGCTCTCCTCTGAGCCGGTCAGCGTAAAATAAACCTCCACCCTGCAAGACCTCCAAGTGCCGCTTGGTTTTTCCATCCAGGTTTCCAGTCATCCAGTCCAGGTTTTCTGGTTTTCTGTAACAAAAGGAGAGGCTGATGGAAAGAATCAGATAGAATAGAGAACAGAGAGATCATTGACACATTTCCTGGCAATAAATGTCTGAGTGCAGAGGGGACTTGGAGGCCCTAGGGGCAAAAGTTGACCTCAAATCCCAGGAACTAGTAACCACCTACCGTGGGCACTGGGCATCTTGACCCTGGTGTGTCTCAGCACTGCCATTTGCTCTGTGATCTTGGCCACATCCTATGTTCTCTTTGAGTCCTGCTATCATTCACTGAAAAGGGGGGTAGGTGACTTAAATCTTATATGAGATTGAATCAGGCTAATCCTAGATGCCAGGCCTTTTGATTAATTTAAGGATTGGGAGTTTGATTACATATGCCAGACCCCTTTAGCTGTACCTAAACAAGTGTTTCATTGGATAATTGGAAGAGGGTGTGCTTAACTTCAAGTAGGGCAGTGATTCTAGGATTCTGGGCTCTACATCCCAACTTCAAAATAAGAGATTGTCTCATTTCTATAAAAGTACACTCTTGACTTCTGACTTTTTTTCTTTTTAACCTCATGGAGAGCTTCTAGTCAAATGGGAAGTACTAAAACTCCAGGCCTCTATAATATGTGGAATTAGCTTGTTTTCTTCACACTGGAATCAAAATAGTTCTGCATCAAGGTCTTTCCCAGGAACAACTGCAAAAGGATCCTCAGGAACAACCCTTCACTTCACGTATTGTCCTTGGTGTTCAGACCAAGCCTTCTTTCAGGGTTTACTGGATGGAGGACATGGCCCCAGATGGGTACAGGGTGAGAGGCCCTCTGAGCCTAGGGTGGTACTGCTCCAGTTCTGGCCAGATATGCCTGCACCCACGCCTGTTAGTGAATGTTGGGTGGGATTTTCCACACTTGTGAGTCCTAGCTATGACCGCCTGCCTGGGATTTCACACAGAAGTGGTGGTTCTGAGCCAACCCAGCCCCCAGAGGCAAATGTTCCTTACCGCGTTCGCCCCTTGTGGCAGTGACGACAGCGATACGTACACAGACCTGGTTCACTTCAGTTCTTTATTGTTGCTCGGAAGGCCAGGAGAAGGTGAGTGAGAAGAAGCAACAGCCGGAGGGAGAGAGTGAGAGGAAGAATGCGAGGAGAGAAAGAGAGACAGAGAGAGTGAGAGTGTGAGAGAGTGAGAGAGAGTGAGAGTGCTTCTCTTTCCTGCTTACGCCTTATATAAAGGAAGCTGGCCTATGGTGATCAAGATCATGTGTGACCTTTAAGCTGATTGGTAGCATGCCTTCTGCGTGAGCTGAGCACGAGCGCGGAAGCATGGGGCAAGCCTATAGGAGCAACTTCCTTATGCTAATGCCACCAAACCAGGCAGGGTGGCGCCCAGGAAGCGTGCGCCATCTTAGGGCATTGGTCAGCTAGAGTGGAAGGGCGGTGTTCAGCCATAGTGGGACTCAGCCTTGGCCATAGGCCGGCCCCTACATCTCCCCCTTTTTTGTTTTTTAACACAGTGAGGCTCGGGGACCATGCCTGTCTTAGGTTGTCAGGGAGGCGCAGCATCCTTACCCGTCATAGGGCAACAGACAGCTAAGGTCTGCGCCCTGTCTTAGGTTGGTATGCGTACCTCCTGATCTTACCCGTCTTTGACTACTGGTCCAACATATTGTGCTACACCCTAGGGGAGATGCCTTCTTCTATAGCTGCCATGGCCTGCACCAGAGCCATCCGCACTTTCCGATGTTGCCGTTGCATGGAACAGAACACCCATGCCTGACCAGGCTTTGGTGGCATTTAGCACGGCTTCAGCAAACTGAGCTACAGACAGCGCCTCTACCTTTTGGGGACTAACATTCAATATTTCTAGCCGTAGCTGAGTGGTGAGCATGTCAAGCTCACTGGACCAATTGGTGGATAACATCTTGCCTAATTCCCTGGACAGATTGGCAGCTTTAGAGAGGTTATGAAAGGAATGCCAGTAACACATAGAGCTGTCAAAAGGCAGATATGGGAGATTAAGTGTACTATAGGTAGAGAAAAAGGCAGGAAAGGTATGTGCAGTTTCAGTCACCGGGAGTGGAATAGGCCAAGCCTTCACCAGACCCCATAGTTCTCTGGGTTCCGCTATCGCCTGCTGAAGGATCAGTAGCAGGATGAGCATCAGTGGGGTCGGCATCTCGCACTTCCGGTTCTGGTCTTGCCACTCTCCGTGTCAGGCGTTCAGGCACCCAGATGGGATTGTTTCGGTCCTGTGGGAAAATACAAACAGAGCCTCGGTTCCAGATTAACACTGGATCCGGGCCTTTCCATGATCCTTCCAATACATCCTTCCACATAACTGCGGGCATGTCTTTAGGCCTGGAATGGCGATTATGCCACTCTGCTGCACTGTGGCCATCTTTGTCCAATGTCAAAAAATTTAAAATGAACAATATGATGTTAAGTTTGTCTCTGGGGGATCTGAAGTCTGCCCCTATTCCCCCTTTTTGTTTATAGAGAGCATTTTTAAGGGTCAGGTTGGCACGCTCTACCACGCCTTGCCCTTGAGGGTTATAGGGAATGCCCGTGGTGTGGGTGATATCCATTGTTTTTAAAAAGCTGAGGAGCGATTGGGATGTATATGCTGGTCCATTGTCAGTTTTTAAATGTTTGGGCTTTCCCCAGGCCGAAAATGCCTGGAGGCAGTGAGATATGACATCTCTAGATTTTTCTCCTGTATGGCAAGAGGCAAAAATGATGCCTGAGCAGGTGTCTACAGACACATGGACATATTTCATCTTACCGAATTCTGGAATATGGGTAACATCCATTTGCCAAATGTGATTGGGGAGTAGTCCCTTTGGATTAACTCCTTCTGAGATGGAGGGTAGGAGTGTGACACACCATTTGCAACTGACTACTATGGCTCTTGCTTGGTCTCTAGTAATATTATATTTTAGGCGAAGGGTATGTGCATTGACATGGAATTGTTTGTGAAATTGAGCAGCTTGTTCTACAGGGTCAAATAGAGCTAAGATGTTAAACTCACGGGTCAGGGCATCGGCACGTCTGTTTCCCTCAGCAATGGGTCCTGGGAGGGAAGTGTGGGCTCTTACATGTCCAATAAAGAAAGGTGTTGATCGATCCCAGATCAGTTGTTGTAGCTTTCTAAAAATACTGGCAACGGGGGAAGACTGGCTAATATAACTTACATTCTCTAAGATGGACACAGCAGTCACTACATACTGACTATCTGCTAAAAGGTTAAAAGGTTCCTGAGAAAAGCGTAAAGGCTTGTGCTACAGCCAACAGCTCTGTTTGTTGGGCTGAAGTGGTTGGAAAACTGAATGTCCAAGATTGGTCACCAGTGACCACAGTCCCAATGCCATTCTTTGACCCATCAGTGAACACCACCTTAGCTTTGGGTATGGGATTGCATCTTGTGTTTTTAGGAAAGATGACGGGATTAGAGAGGCAGAACTGTAGCCAAGGATGTTTTGGGTAGTGGTTGTCAAAGGAAGCATTGGTGATGGTGTAAGCAACAGCCCATGCATCACAGCATGCAGTAAGACATTCAATCTGCTCAGCAGTATAAGGCGTTATTATTATGTTTGGGGGAATCCCAAATGTTTTTATAGCTGTCCTGATTCCCTTGATGATCAAATCAGCTATACTCTGAGGATACCATCTTAATGTTTTTCCTGGAGAGTGGGCCAGATATACCCAGAGAATTGGCCCTTCCTGCCAAAGTACCCCTGTTGGGCTATTATTACTGGGTATCACTATAAGGAATAGCAATTTGCCATAGTCTATTCTATCTACCTGGGCAAGCTGCAAGCGGGATTGGACTAGGCTCAAGGCTTCCTTGGCTTGCTTACTGAGAGAGCGCGGAGATGATAAATCAGAATCGCCCTTCAGTGTCTCATATAATGGACTGAGCTCTTCATCTGTAAGCTTTAGGAATGGCCTTACCCAATTTATATCTCCAAGTAGTTTTTGAAAATCATTAAGGGTTTTTAATTGATCTGTTCTTATGGTTATTTTTAATGGCCTAGCAATAGTATCTTCCAATTTAATTCCTAAATACTGTTTGGTGCAAGTTGCCTGTATTTTCTCTGGTGCTGGTTCCAGGCCCCATATCTTAAAGTGTGCTTGCAAGAAGCAGAGGCCTTCTTCTACTTTACTATTCTTTTCATGACATAAGAGAATATCATCCATATAATGATAGATAATTACATCAGGGAACTTTTTTCTAACTTCTGCCAGGGCCTCATGCACATACAACTGGCACATAGTAGGGCTATTTGCGATGCCTTGTGGCAACACTTTCCACTCATACCGCTCATCTGGGCAATCATGGTTGATGGCTGGTACAGTGAAGGCAAACTTTTTACAGTCCTCAGAATGAAGAGGGATGGAAAAGAAACAATCTTTGATATCTATTACAATTGATTTCCAATCTTTTGGCAGGGCCATAGGCAATGGTAAACCTAATTGCACTGATCCCATGAGAATCATCTGATTATTTACAGCTCTCAAATCATGCAGCAATCTCCATTTCCCTGATTTCTTTCTTATGACAAATATGGGTGTATTCCATGGGGAAGTAGAACTTTGAAGATGCCCTGCGGCAATTTGCTCTTGCACTAATGCGTGGGCTGCTTCTTTTCTCTCTCTGGTAAGGGGCCACTGAGGAACCCACACGGGCTCCTCCGATCGCCATTGTATTTTTAATTGCTGTCTTCCCTCAATGGCCCCGAAGAAAAACCCAGTCCTGGGCCTCCAATCCTACTGGGTACCACTCCTGAGAGTGGGATAGGTGTCTCTCTGCCAGTCAGGTTTTTTCCTATGCCTCCGGCTCCTGTATAGCCCTGCTTCCTCATAATGGACTTTGCCTGATTACTATAGAAGGTTTCTGTTGTTAGTTTAAGATTCATCTGGGTCAGTATGTCTCTTCCCCAGAGAGACACCGGTATGTTCAGCACGTAAGGTTGAATTACTCCCTCATGTCCCTCCGGGTCCTTCCAGGGGAGTGTGGCAGCACTACATAATGGGGCTTGGGCTATACCTAGCCCTCTTAAAGTCTGAGCAGCTCGGTTTAAAGGCCAATCTTTCGGCCACTCATCTTCCCTTATAATGCTGCGATCTGCTCCTGTGTCTAATAGTCCTAAGAAGTTCCTATCTCTAATCTTTAGGACAAGCATAGGCCTGTCTCCCAGCTCTAATGTGAGACAGGTCAGAGGGGCCCCAGATGATCCAAATCCTGATTGACCTCTTTTCATGTTTTTATGCCCATATTGTCTATGCTTACTAGGAAGCATAAGAATTTGAGCAATGCGGTCTCCAGAATTAATGGCTGTAACGCCTCTTGGGGAGGAGACCATAATCTTTACTACTCCCTCATAATCTGGGTCAATAACTCCTGGGTGTACTATTAATCCTGCTTTAGTTGTGGAACTCCGGCCCAATAGAAGTCCCACTGTCTCTTTAGGCAATGGTCCTTTAAAGTCTGACTCTACTAACTGGACTCCCATCTCAGGAGGCAGTACGAGTCTGGTGGTGGCACGGATGTCCACTCCTGCGCTCCCTGAGGTGGCTCTCCTTGGTTCTTCAACTCCAAGCTGGATCCTTGATCTGTCAGATGAAAATGTGTCCTGGGAATTTGTTGGATCACCCCATACATTTGAGGGCCCTGAGGTGGGGGGCCCGGCCTCCCGTTTTTTGCCTGCTGCGGGGGTAGTGGGCGTCCCTCCACATCTACTACTGATCTGCACTCTCTTGCCCAATGGTTTCCTTTTCTACATCTGGGACATAATCTCGGTTGTGGTTGGATGTTGGTTACACTGGCTCCTCCTCCACCTAATTTCGGGCAATCTCGCTTTAAATGACCCATCTGCTTGCAATAGAAGCATGCCCCGGAAGGGGTAGCCCTGCTGCACGCATTTTGCAGTCCCTGAGTTATGGCTGCAGCCATTACCTGTCCTTGCACTACAGTGTCATTGATGTCCCTGCAAACTTTGAGGTACACATTTAAATCTTTATTTTTCCAAGGCCTGATAGCCTCCTTGCACCATTTATTTGCTTGATCATAGGCCAACTGTTTTACTAGGGGCATTGCTGTGTCAACATCTCCAAATATACGGCCTGCAGTTTGCATCAACCTTGCCAAGAAGTCTGCATAAGGCTCATTTGGTCCTTGGAGTACTTTAGATAATTGACCCTGTAAATCACCAATGCCCTGGAGTGTTTTCCAGGCCTTGACAGCTGCTGTAGCTATTTGCATATACACAGCAGGAGGGTAATTTATCTGATTATGCTGTCCTAGGTAAGGTCCTGTGCCCATTAGCATCTCTAGGTTCCACTGATTGTTCCCAGCGGCAGCATTGCGCTGGGCAGTGTCTTGAGAAAGCTCTGCCCACGCAGTTTTGAATAGCAGGTACTGACTTCCAGTAAGGCATGCTCTGGCTACATTAGCCCAATCATCTGGTGTTAGATTCTGAGTGGCTAATGACTCCACTATGGCCACAGTGAACGCTGCTTGCACTCCATAGGTGGTGGCAGCTTCCTTTAGGCTTTTAACAAGCTTAAAATCTAGGGCTTGATGGTATCTTTGCTGGGTGTTTGGATCTTCTATTACTGGGAAGGCTGCATTCCCCTCCATGGTTAGCCATTCCCTCCATCTATTCTTGCCCAATTGTTCTTGGCACCCCTGGCCACCACAATATGAGTAACTCTGGTAAAGGGGTGGCTCTGCTCTATAGGTTGGAGAGCAAAATGGATAATTTGGGGCGGTTGGCACAATCTCTTCTACCTTACTGCTCTTATTGGGGAGAGGGGCTAAGCTAGTCTCTCCTTCCTCTCTGCTTATTCTCAGTCGGCTCAGTGAGGGGTACAATGTGGGCCGATGTCCTCTCTGAGCAGCCCTAGCCTCTAACTCTTCTCCTGATAATTCTTGGTCCTCTTCCTCATCAGAGGACCCCCCCTGTGTAGATCCACTTTCAGATGCTCTCGCAGAGGCTCTTTCCTCTTTCACTTCCTCAAGAATCTCTTCTCCCTCCCTTATGGCTTCTCTACAACTAGGTTTATTCTCCTTTAGGCAGCTCTTAACCAGCCCCCATATGGGGAGCGTCCCAGCTGGGAGCGGCTCCCTGCGATCTGCGTTGCTCAGATCCTCGCCTAACTTTTCCCACACGGGGGTAGTGATTCTTCCTTCATGTAGGAACCACGGAGCATGCTTCTCCACCGTGTGGAGGAAAGCCCTTGCGGTTTTTGTTTTTAATGATGTTCCGTTGGCCCTCAGGAGTGCTCTCAAAGGCTCTTCTACTCTAATTCTAGACACTTCAGATCCCATGTTAGCGATTAAAGGATAAAAGGCTACTCCTAAGTTTATGGGTAAAGGGTACTCTTATCGCTAACCTGCATTCGTCGCTATACCGCGAACTTTCCTGGCTTCGTCGCTGTCCCGCGAACTTTCACTGGCGCCCTAACTTTTCATAACATTTTTGACAAAACAAAACAGTACAACAAAGAACACTATGACGGACAGACAAAACAGAAATCCCCACCACAGCCGCTTGCTATCTCCTTTCCTACTTCTACTTTTGCTTTGCTTGTTGGTCCACTCACCCTTCTCCTCTGAGGCGCCTTCCCGAGCAATCCTTCCAAATGGGGTCCACAGGTACTGCTTCAGGGTAAGAAGCTCTATGGCGTCCGCGTCCGCCAGTTTCTCCTCTGGGTGGTTGGAGAAAAACTCCCGGGTTTCGGCACCAGATATCGCCTTCGCCCCTTGTGGTAGTGACGACAGCGATACGTACACAGACCTGGTTCACTTCAGTTCTTTATTGTTGCTCGGAAGGTCGGGAGAAGGTGAGTGTGAAGAAGCAACAGCCGGAGGGAGAGAGTGAGAGGAAGAATGCGAGGAGAGAGAGAGAGAGTGAGAGAGAGTGAGAGTGCTTCTCTTTCCTGCTTACGCCTTATATAAAGGAAGCTGGCCTATGGTGATCAAGATCATGCGTGACCTTTAAGCTGATTGGTAGCATGCCTTCTGCGTGAGTTGAGCACAAGCGCGGAAGCATGGGGCAAGCCTATAGGAGCAACTTCCTTATGCTAATGCCACCAAACCAGGCAGGGTGGCGCCCAGGAAGCGTGCGCCATCTTAGGGCATTGGTCAGCTAGAGTGGAAGGGCGGTGTTCAGCCATAGTGGGACTCAGCCTTGGCCATAGGCCGGCCCCTACAGTTCCTCTCTACCCCAAGAGTGAGAAAGTGGGGGACCTTTAGTGACCCATCAGCCAAGTGAGTCCTCACAATGCCTGCATTCTCCATGGGTGGGCAATACTCTGCAAGGGCCTGCAACACTACGTATTTTGCCTTATTTTAGTCGTTTCAAAAGAAAAAAATAAGGTTGTGCTTGTGTATGTAAATGACAAGAAAAGTTTTCAAGAGAAAGATTTGTGAAATTGGAATCTACACAAGAGAAGTAAAATAATTATTTATGAACTTGACCCAGGAAATGTGCAGAAACAGGTTTAAAAGGCACAATGTAATCACATATTTTAAATAGTTTACATGATATGCCATGTATTCATATTACCCAAAAAGTGGGTGTTGAAGTAAAAACCATTAGCTGCACACTTACAAGGAGGGAACTGAGGCTGAGGATCCTTAATTGACAGGACTGGGCTCACACAGCCAGGGGATGCTAACCTGGGATTCCACCCCACTGATTTCTTTATTTACAAGTTTTCTCTGATGGTTAATGACCCTCAAGCAGCAAGAACACTGGGGAGAAGGGACGAGAGGGGGACATATTCCAAGTTACCAGGAAGCTGAGCTTCCTCCCTGCCCCTTGGCCTCTCTGTATTTTGCGGTCCATCCAAGCCCTGGCCACACTGCAGAGAATATGCTTCAATTCAACTTCAGCTCTCATTTGCATTCCACTGGGCTTGGAGAGAGAAAGACTCATAAAATCCCTTGTGTCTCAAGTGGAATTGAGATCAGTTTCAAATTTTAAGTTCAGGATCTGATCGGAGACAGAGGAGGTCAATAACTGCTGGTGGAGGTAGGGTCTGCTGAGACAAAGGCAGGAATACTGGGCTGGCGATGCCATGAAGGGCTCAGGGTGCAGGGCTCCTATCCAGAACAAAGAAAAAACGGTAAGAAAAAAAACAACTCAGGGAAATGTGGAACAGGAGTGTACTGTATATAAGAAAGAACTGAAGGAAAAGACGAAATAATCTTAGCAATTAAGACCCTCATGTACTGTTGGTAGGAATGTAAATTGGTGCAGCCACTATGGAAAACAATATAGAGATTCCTCAAAAAATTAAAAAATAGAAATAGCATATCCAGTAATTCCACTTCCTGGAATTCACCCAAAGAAAACAAAATCACTAATTTGAAAAGACATATGCACCCCTAGATTTATTGCAACATTATTTACTATAGCCAAATATGAAAGCTACCTGCGTCCACTGATAGATGAATGGACACAGAAGATGTGGTACATATACACAATGGAATATTACTCAGTGATAAAAAGGAATGAAACCTGTCACTTGTGACAACAGGGGAGGACCTAGAGGGTATTATGCTAAATGGAATGTTAGGTAGAGAAGGACAAACACCATATGATTTCACTTACAGGTGGAATCTAAAAAATAAAACAAACAGAAAAGAAATAGACCCAAACATGGAGAAAAAACTAGTAGTTGTCAGTAGGGAGGAGGGTAGGAGGGCAGATAGATGGGTAAGATAGGTGAAGGGGATAAAGAGGTACAAACCTGCAATTATAAGGTCATGGGGATGGAAAGTACAGCATAGGGCATAGTTAATATTGTAATAACTTTATATAGTGATAGATTATAACTATACTTTTGGTAAGCATTTTGTAATGTATACAATTGTCAAATCACTAGATTGAAACCAATATAATATTGTGTCTTAACTATACTTTAATTAAAAAAAGAACTAAGTTAGAAGCCAGTCAAAGTAGTGTAGGTTCAGCAGAAAATATAATAAAAGATTTTGGGGCAAAGTGTGCATATGTTTGTGAGAGCAAAAGAAAACAAAATGTCAAATAACTGGAAAGGATCAGAGAGAAGAGTGATTTTTTTTAATGAAGAGGAAAAAAATCCAACATATGCATACTTGAATTCTATTCAGAAGAAATATAGAACAATTCAACAGACTTAATACTTAAGACCATCCTCTTAGAAAATTCTGTGCAGAAAAAGAAGACTTGCAATTACATTTTAATAGGGTAACTGGTTTATCTGGAAAAATTGGCTCAGATCTGTCCTCTCAAAGACATACTATTTTAAAAGCATTTGATTTTAAAGATAACAAAATCCCCTAGAACATCAATACAGTACAAAACAAAACAAAACAAAACAATGAGTCACTTGCCTAGAAAAATAGTTTTTATTTTGGAATTTTTGATAATAACATACAACTGAAGACAAAATTATGACAGCATTAAAAATAAAACAAAACACTAAAAACCTCAAGGAAAGGGACACATGAGCCACGGACTTTATTTCCTGCCATGCTGTCCATCAAGTGCTATAATTATAGAAACACAGGTTTAAATGTGACAAAACTCAGGAATACTGCATGAAAAAGCCCTGAGTAATATACAAAAAAATTAAGTGTCATATAACCAAGAGTGGGCTGTGAAACTTGTGGCAAAAAATTTTTTATCATTGAATATATTGTATATCTAAGAGTGTCAAAAGCAGAAGAATAGAATATAGTTGTTATCTGTCTTGACATTAAAAAGTAATGCTACAAAAAGGAGAAATGGAAGATAAAGAAGGAATTAAAATAGCTCAGCAATGGTCATTTAAAATAATAGGTGGAGTCAGTGGATATTGTAAGCTAGTAAATCAAATAGCAGAAACTTAAGTAAGGGAAAGCGGACTAAGGGCATCTTTAAAGGTTTTATTTAAAAGGTTATCTCTGAAAGAAAATCCCAGGCTTTCATAAATAACAAAGGAAACGGAAAAGGAGTAAATAAAACACATATCAACAAGTAGAAATGAGCGTAACTCAGCTATTAGGAGAGCATTTCAAATTGTCTTATTAGCCAAAAATAAGCTCTGGTTTAGATAAATGACACATTAAAATACAGCTACTCAATAAGAGTAAAAATAGAAGGATGGGCAAATAAATATAGGACAAATATACATCACAAAAGGAAACTAACTAGTAATGAGGGGTTTCAATCCTAATACAAGATGAGGTAGGATTCAGTAAAAAAAAACATTAAAAATGACAATGATGAACACCTCAAAATATTACAGAACAATCTGTACAGTGATGTACAAAATAAATAAGAATATCTTATAAATATAAATAAGAATAGCTATGCAGCAAATAATACAAGTACATAAAGCAAAAGCTGCAGATCTTGCAAAAGGAGAAATAAACAGAGATTTTAGCCTTTAACACACTATGCTTAATCCAGAAAGGCTAAGTCAACAAAATATAAGTAGAGATATAGAAGATTTAAATAATATAATAAGGTAGGTTTTATTGATATGTATTGGTGCGTGTTTATATATGAAACTTTATATCCTTATAATATAGACAGAATGTATATATACTTATTATCAAGTACCTATTTCGTTTTCACAAAAACTGATCACACATTAAGTAACAAGGACTGTGTCATGAAGTTCCTTAAAGTAGAAATAATGTGAACAATATTCTTTGATCACAATGCAATAAAACTAGAATTAATAATATGAAAATAATAGCCCTTTCATTTGGGGGAAATCTGTTATACGACTGTAGGGGGAAAAGATAAGATAGAAATCAAAATTATAAAATTTCTAAAAAATAAAAATGAAAAGAATCGAGATAAAATGGGGCATTAAATGAATCAAGTGAGAAAAATAAAAATAAATTAAAAGCAAAAGCGAGGACTTAAGAAAAAATAAGTACAGGGTAAGTGAGAGAGAAAGAAGGGCAACACTTAGAATAAATCAATAGATTGATTCTCTGGAAGAAAAAACAAAGCAAAATACATAAAACACTAGGTAACCCAATACAAACAGAAAAGGAGAAGATATGAATTTATATACTGAAAAATGTTAAAGAGAAGTAACCATTGAAACAGGAAAAAATCATGAAAGAGTACTCTATAAATCCATACAAATGTATTTGAAACCCTAGATGAAGGGAAAATAAATAACAAAAATAAAATTAACCAAATTTTACTAGACATTGGATGAGTAAGCCAACCTATTTACATGAAAGAAATAGACTTTTTTTTAAGAAACACTACTCAAAATAGCATATCTAGATGCTTTCATGGAGGAATTCTTAACACTTTGCAAAGACTACATAATCATAATCATAATGATACATACATTTTTCCAGAGGGGAAAAATGGAAATCTTTTGAATGCTTTTAATGAAGCATATATAACTTCAGCATCTACACTGATAGTAATAGCATGTATATGTGTGTATGTGTGTGTGTGTGTGTGTGTGTGTGTGTGTATATATATATATATATGTAATTATAAAACATTAGCAAGGAAAGTCCAGTACTTCCTTAAAAACATAGGAAGTACATCACAGACCAGTGAAATTTATTCTGAAATTGCGAGAATAGTAATTTAATGGGTAAATATTTAGTGGCACTCCCACTGGTTCCTGACAGGGATCAGGGATGACTTAATGGGTAGGCATCCAGTATATTCACAAAGGTGCTTGTGTGTAAAAGAGCTCACACTTGGTTTATTGCTTTGCTATAGCCATCTTGAAATTCTTAATTTTTCCATGACTTCCTCATTTGGCATAGGCAGATCTGGATTTGGATTCTGGCTCTGTAATCCCACTATCCACCTGTCCTTGGGCAAGGCACTTAGCCTCTGTGCCATGCTGGTGTGCAGTGTTCTGGTGGAGATTGAAATTGTTATATGAAAATGCCAGGTGCATAGTAAGTGGTAATTAGTATTGCTGTGGTGGTGGTGGTGGTGGTGGTGATAGACATTGTAGTAACAGGCTAGTTTTTACCACAGTCTAGTACTGGTAAAAAGGAGAGAATAGATAACTCTGGTGTGAAGTGTCAGAGACTATTCTATAAGGAAAGGAGTTCTTTGGGATCAGGCTTCAAGATTCAGCTAATCAGCTATGAAAAGGGCATTCAAGATGGAGGAAAGAGCACACGTAAAAGCAATCAGATGGGCATCTAAGGGAAGTAGCATGGTGGCCTGGAGCATGGATTTGCATAGATTTGGGCTGGAATCTCACATCCACTAGTTACATGACCTTGGGCAAAATACCTCACCTTTCTGTGCCCCGTTGTAGCTCCAGGAATAAGGGATTCCCTGCCCAGGGTAAGTTCACTATGAGTCCATGGAAACCAAAGGAGAACAAGGGGCAGGGCAGCTTGGGAGAAAGGGTTTTTATTGCTCACAGCAGGCTTGGGTTCACTAGCCAGCCCCCCTCCTCTCCCGCCCACCTCTTCCATCAGGAAGTCCATGGGCGGGTCCCTGGTGACTGGCAGGCACCAGACCAATTAGGTACCAGGAACGGAGAGGAGGAGAGAATGGCGGTTTTCTTTCCACCCTTTGCCCTGGATCTGCTGGAGGCTCTGCCTTGGTGAACATCCGTTAGTACGTACATGGACCCTTATTTGCGTACCACTGTGGAAGCCAGTCGGAAATCCTGGGGTGAGACTTCTATTTACCCCACACTTGGTTTCTTCATCTTTACACAGTTGAAATGATGATAAATAGCACTTGTCTCATAGGATTACTTTAAAAATTAAGTGAGTTCACATGTGTAAAGTATATAGAAGAGCACTAGCAAATTGTTCAAGTGCCAAATAGATGACATATTATAAGACAAGGAAATACAAGTCAGACAAGAAATTTAAAAGAAGTGGGCAAGGGCCAGTTCACAGAGGATTAACTAGCCTGCCATAACAAAGACCCTGAATGTAATCTTCAGGTGGTAGAAGGTCATTAAAGTGATTAACCACAATTGTGATATGATCTGATCTGCCTTCTAGAAAATTACATTATAAAATGATAACATTATAAAGACATGAAGAATTGTGGAATAAAAGTTGACTCCCAGTTACTGTTGCTTTTCCTACTGGCATACTTGGCAACAATGATTTCAATTTCTAACATAAGCAATAGTCAGCATTGAGAAGATAAATTCTCAGCTCCAGAAAGTGCCTTCCAACCACAGCATCTGTCTCAGAAGGCACCCTGATGAAGGCCCAACTATAATTCATATCCTAAACACTACTTACACCGTGCACACAAGAGCAAGCCAGAGTATGCTCTAGGCTGCCATCCCTTGTGTCATACCTCTTCCAAACCAACTCCAGGTTTGTGGAGTCAGAGCTAATCCCCTGCTGAGGACTTTAACACTTCCAGTCCTGTGAGAGCCAGGAGATGTCCTCACCATTTGCTAGAGCTGCCAGAAGATCCTTGGATGCATCGCTCACAGCAGATGTAACTGCAGTCAATAAACAATGTTTATTGAGCACCCACTGTGTTTAGCACGCAGGAAGAGGGCTACAGAACACTGCCACAGCAAAGAAAGCAGTGGGAGGTGTCATAGCTCTTGTGTAGTGTCTGACACCCCTGTCAATAGTGTTAGCTCTTTAAAGCCATTAAGAATTATTACATACAACTAAAAATGTGACTCATAGACTGCCATTCTGCCAATTTTTAAGGCATCTAACAGCTAGATTCACTAGGCATTGGACAATTCTGAGAGACTATTCTGAATTCTGTTTATGAACCAAAGAAGGTCATTTTGTCATGCATGATCAATTATCTCGATTTCAATTTGATTCATTTACTCACAGTTTTGACCAGCAACAACCACTTAAAATAGTGAGAAACAATTTTTTTAAGTATTGTATTTCATTTTAAAACTCTCAATACTATCAATGCTAAATATGTATTTCTTCCAGCAGTGTGGGAGATTTTGTTTGTTTTGTAATATAAATTGTTTTGAGCTCTCAAGAAAAATACAGTGCATACAATAAAACTGCATTTTGGAAGTTTATTTCTCTATATGTATTCTGGTACTATCCATTTCATTATTTAAGATATTCTTAGGCAAAAAAAGTCATTAAAATTTAAAAGCAAACTGCTTTGTTATATGTGGAACTACAATTATCTTTTTTTGATAATTTTTTCCTGAGTATATAAAAACATTTTACATAATACCATTATTTCATTGTCAATCACTAAGTGATATTGAGATGGTTACCATCTGCATTTCAAGTTTTCTTTTTGCTGCAAAATATAATAATTTCCCACAGGCATTCCGTAATTATATTTACAAAAATAGATGAGGGTCCTTGTTACAGATTGTAACTTCGTTTCAAAAATGAGATTGAACAGGGTGTCAAGATTGTTCAACTCCTGTGAAAAACAAAACAAAACAAAAAACTCCAAAACATTCTGAAGATACAGTTTGTGTGACAACAACATGCATTTAACACAAGAAAAAATAATCAATTCCATGCCAGTGAGGGGAGGTGATTCAGTTAGCTGGCTGGCAGTAAAGGTTGTTTAGCAGGTTTCAGATTCCTAATTGGGTGTCT